>NC_134358.1:237719403-237959403 GCF_048569485.1 Anomaloglossus baeobatrachus | reverse complement strand
TGGAGCACGTTTGGGAGTGCGCAGCATGGCGGATGGAGCACGATGGGGGGTGCGCAGCATAGGGGATGGAGCACGATGGGGGGTGCGCAGCATAGGGGATGGAGCACGATGGGGAGTGCGCTGCATGGGTGATGGAGCACGATGGGGCGTGCGCAGCATAAGGCATGGAGCACGATGGGGAGTGCGCTGCATGGGGGATGGAGCATGATGGGGAGTGCGCTGCATGGGGGATGGAGCACGATGGGAAGTGCACACCCTCCCCCCAACACACGCGCGCGCACTGCACAACACACCACACACACACACCACACACCACACACCACACACCACACACCACACACACACACACACACACACACACACACACACACTGGGAACCACAAACAACTGCCCTACACAGACACCCACACACATGTACAGCGCCCTACACAAACACTTGGTAACTACACACAACAACATCTATATATATGTATGTATGTATGTATGTATGTATGTGTATATATAATATATGATAACAAAAATCATACATGAACTACACAATACGTAAATTCTAGAATACCCGATGCGTAGAATCGGGCCACCTTCTAGTGTGTATGTATATATATATATATGTATATGTGTATATGTATGTGTATATATATGTATATATATGTAATATATATATATATATATATATGTATATGTATGTATGTATGTATAATATATAATATATATATATATATATATATATATATATATATATATATATATTATTTCTCTATTGCTTCATTGGGGGACACAGGACCATGGGTTATGCTGCTGTCACTAGGAGGCTGACACGAAGTAGACAGAAAAAGTTAGCTCCTCCCCAGCAGTATACACCCCGAGCCGGAGTCTGGCTCAATTCAGTTTTTGCTTAGTGTCGTAGGAGGCTGATGTGGGCCAACTCGGCCCCCTTCAGCCACTTGTTTTTCTTGCGTATTTTTTTCATTTTTTCTCGGCGACGCTCGTTGTTCTCATCCCTGTTGTCTTCTCTATTTCTGCAGGTGTCGTTTATTTTTCTCTACCTCATCCTTTCGCAGCCCTGTGGGTACCACTCCCCAGGGTTGCAGAAGTTTGAGACTTCGGGCCCTCTCCCCCGGCCATTCCCGTGGTACCACTCCCGAGGTGGCGCGTGGGGCAGAACCTTCATGGGCACCCCTGATCCACCCTGCGGTATCACCCCAAAGGGTGGACGGGGCTCTGCAATAGGGACTGGACCTCCGCAGCGCGTCTGGATTTTCTGATGGGCCTGCAGCGCTGTACACATCGCAGAGGGGCTCCCACCCCCCACCGGCGTCCACCTTCCCTGCCTTCCCCACTTCTACTCCCCTGGAGCCCTGCAGCCATACGGAGCACAGGCACATGTGCAGAGCTCTCGGACTCCACACCGGACAACGCTGATGCGGCGCCGCGGATATCAGGTAGGACGCTCATCTCCTACCTTCTCCTCCCCCGGCAGCTGCAGAAATTTAGGCCCCGGTCTCGGCCTAGACGCCCGGCGCCCCAGCCACGTTCCACCAGTCAGCGGAGCGCACCGGCCCGCACGCAGAGCTCCCGGCCGGCACACAGGGCATCCGCGGATATCTGGTAGGACGCCCATCTCCTACCTTCTCCTCGGGCATACGCAGAAATTTAGGTCCCGGTCTCGGCCTAAGCGCCCTGCGCCCCAGCCACGTTCCAGCAGGCGGTGGAGCGCACCGGAACGCGCGCAGAGCTCCCCGCCGGCACGCAGGACATCGCTGCTACGCCGCCTCTGTTCTCGGGTAGGACTGCTGGTCTCTGCCCCCCCTCGCTCCGGCGCTCCAAAAATTTAGGCCCCGGCTGCGGCCTTCTTTCCAGCGTCCCAGGCCCGCCCCCAGCCGCAGCGCTATTTGCCGCCGGCCGGTCCATCTCCGCCCTCTGATCAGCCCCAGGCATCACAGTAGGGGCGACGGTTGATTTTTTTCCCGCTCTCCCGCCCTCCAGCCTCCTTCTTCTTCTTGTTGTTCTTCTTCTTGTTGTTCTTCTTCTTCTTGTTGTTCTTCTTCTTCTTGTTGTTCTTCTTCTTGTTGTTCTTCTTCTTGTTGTTCTTCTTCTTCTTGTTGTTCTTCTTCTTCTTGTTGTTCTTTTTGTTCTTCTTCTTTTTGTTCTTCTTCTTTTTGTTCTTCTTCTTCTTGTTCTTCTTCTTGTTCTTCTTCTTGTTCTTCTTCTTGTTCTTCTTCTTGTTCTTCTTCTTGTTCTTCTTCTTGTTCTTCTTCTTGTTCTTCTTCTTGTTCTTCTTCTTGTTCTTCTTCTTGTTCTTCTTCTTTTTTCCACCGTCACCGATCTCCAAGGCTGGGGTGTGCCTTTCCACCATCCCACAGCACGAAGCCGTTGGACACCTCTAGAGTGTGTCTCCCTATCGGCATTCCGGACATCAGAGCCATCCGGTTAGCCGGCTACGTTTTTTCAGCACCGTGTACTGGGCTGCCCAGTCAGGTTCCAGTCGGACCATGCCACAGATGTGGCGTGCATCATCCACCAGGGAGGTGCAAGAAGTATCATGGCAATGGGTGAAGTCAAGAAGATCTTGCACTGGCCCGGGTCTCTTCACTCTCTAATCTCGGCAGTACACATCCCTAGCGGGACAATTGGACGGCTTTTGTTTTCGGCAGGAAAGGCCTTGCTTCAGGCAAATGGTTGCTCAACAGAGAAGTTCCCAGCCAGATCTTCGGCGAAGGTTGACTCCGGTCGGGGACCTAATGGCCTCCCGATTCAACCATCAGGACCTCGGTTCATCGAGCGGTGCCCCCTCCACCTGCCCTAGGTGTCGACGCTCTCGCCCTGTCGTGAAGCCAGTTCAGGCTCCCGTGCATCTTCCCTCTGCTTCCCACGTTTTCAACGGTTCTCAAGAAAATCAAGGCAGAAGGTGGCACCAGAGTGGCCCAGGCGAGCATAGTTCGCAGAACTCACTCAGCTCCTCGCAGTTACCCTGTGGCACCTTCCAGACCGTCCAGATCTTCCGTGTTGGAGTCCTTTCTTCCACCAAGACTCAAGAGTCCTCAATTTGACGGCCTTACTAGTGGATCCCGGTTACTAGCTCAGACAGGCTTTTCGACAAGAGCGATACAGACAATGATTAAGGCCGGGAAACCAGTTTCATCGAGAATCTATTACCACAAGTGGAGAGTTCCTCCGGTGGTGTGAGGAGCACGTCTTCTCTTCTCTTTGCTCCTTATCCCTTCCGTCATTGCTGGCTTTTTCTTTATCGTTCCTTATGGGAGACCCAAACCATGGGTGTATAGCTACTGCCTCCGGAGGACACACAAAGTACTACACTAAAAGTGTAGCTCCTCCCTCCGAGCCTATACACTCCCCGGATGACAAATCCAACCCAGTTTCATGCTTTGTGTTCAGGAGGTCACACACACACATGCATCCTCTTTTGATTTTTCATTTTTTCTAAAGATTTGGAAGAAAAGCGGGTCCACTGGACTCCCGGCATGTCCCTTCTCACCCCCCTGGCGGCGGTGCTGTTAAGGTTGACTTCAGGGCAGGAGCCCTTCATGCCGCGCTCCTTCACTATCCCTTAGGGGCTCTGGCTTGAAGTTAGAGCCAACACGGTTCTCACTGCCTTGCAGGAGACCGGCCTCCATCCGCAGCCCTTTTGCAGGACCCTGCTGGACGGAGCACTGAACCCCCACCCCACCCAGGGACTGGGCCCTGCGTCTCAAAGCTAAGTATAGAGACGTTATTCAAGGGTCCTTCTGCAATGTGGGGCACTTTTATTGGGGGGGACAGTGATGTACTTTAATAATGCTGCTTTTTACTGTGTTTCCCGCCGGTTCCACGGTTTTTACGGAGAACCGCGCCGATGATGCCTGATTGTCGGCCGCATGCATAACTCTAGGCCCCGGCTTCAGCCGCGGCCTAGTTTCGTTTCGTTCCCCTGCATGTCAGTCATGCAGGGGGACACTGCAGCGCCGCCCGCCGGCCGCTCTGCACAGGGGAGGACACTCCTCTCTGAGGAGATGATTCCCTCCCCTGTACATCTCCTTAGCCCTCCGATTCCCGCTCCTGGGTTAACCCCCGCCCCCCCCTCACTCTGGCGCCATTTTCTCAGCGTTCTTAGTACGCTGGTCGGCGCTGGCTGCTCTGCAGAAGGAGTGAATATCTGGCTGGGGGTCCAGGCTTGGTATCCGGAGGGCACACATAATAGCGGTCTGATAAGTCACAACCTCTGGTTGTGCACTTTTATACACTTTCAGGGCATTCTGAAGGAGTTAATTCTTTATTATAGAACCTCCTCCTCAGCAGCATGTCTCACACTAGGAGCAAGGCTCCAAGGCTCTACATACTCTGCATGCAAGCTCATATTGCAGACCCACACTGTAATGCCTGTTCTAATGTGGTGGTGCCTCAGCCTGGAGTCTACCCAGGCTGCACCCCCGGCTTGGGTAGCATCTTTTTCCAATGCTATTTCCCAGTCCTTTGCAGACTCCATTGGACAGTTGTCTCGGACGCTGCTAAGCATGCATCAGCCCCCTTCTCAGGGTGCCTCTGCTGCTCCAGCTCGCTCTGCAGAGCTCACAGAGTCTGTTTCACCTAATCCCAGACCCCGTCCTCCTAAACGGAGACGCAGGGACTCCTCTCCTTCCTCGTCCCACGGCTCTGCCTCACGGGCCGAGTCACAAGGCGAGGAGGATGCCCTTATTGTGGGCTCAGACGCTTCGTCTATGTACCCCATTGATACCGATGGTGATGCAGATGTTAGCGTTTTGCTAGCGTCCATTAACTCCGTTCTGGACCTTAACCCTCCAGTGTCAGAAGAACAGGCTTCTCGGGTAGAAAAACACCAGTTTATCTCACCTAAGAGAGCAGGCCACTGTGACTAAACCCAGGGCCTGTCCTGACAAACGCTTTAAGCGTACTTCTGACTTACTGGAGGCTCGGACGCTCTCCATGTACCCTGTTGATCTGTCCGAAAGTGACGCAGATGCTAATGATTTGATTGCGTCCATTATATTTGTACTGGACCTCAATCCGCCTGTTTCAGGGGAGCACCCCTCTTTGGCAGAAAAGCATCAGTATACCTTGCCTAGGAGTACAAGGAGTGTGTTCCTTATCCACTCCAGCATTCAGGTCACTGTGACCAAGCCCAGAGCCTGTCCTGACAGACGCTTCCCAGAGCGTGGTTCTGATGACTGTTTCCCCTTTCCACCAATGGTGGTCAAGGAGTGGGCTCATTCACCAAGGGTGGACCCTCCGGGATCTAGACTTTCAGCCCGGACAGTTGTATCAGTGGCTGACGGCTCCTCTCTGAGGATCCCACTGTCCGCCAGGTTGTCCTTCTGGCCAAATGTATATATGAGGCGGCAGGGGCCTCATTCTCCCCATCTTTTGCAGCAGTGCGGGCTCTCAAAGCCATCTCTGCTTCTCGGGAGGAGATGCATTCCCTCACCAGGGCCTTTATGCCCGAATTGGTTGCCTTAACTTCCAGGCTTCAGTCTTTTCATCCTATAGCTGGAGACTGTCACCGCAGTGGCCTCGGCTACTTCCCTCGCTATCCGCAGGTTCCTGTGGCTTCGAGAGTGGAAGGCAGAGGCTTCTTAAGAAGTTCCTTGCTGGACTCCCTTTTGCTGGGACCAGTCTATTCGGTGAACAACTGGATGAAATTATTAAGGAAGCTTTTGGCAGGAAGAGTACTTCCATGCCACAACCCAGGAAACCTTCCAGGGCAGGAACCAGTCGAGGTTTCGTTCCCTTCGTTTCCTCTAACTGGTCGTCCTCTAAGCCCTCGGCCTCGTCCACTAACTCAGCCAAGGTCCGTAAACCAACTGGCGCATGAAGCCGTGTCCTAAGTCGGCAGGAGCTGCTGCCACCAGGGCAGCCTCCTCTTGATTATCTGGCCGCGCCAGTAACGTATTTGGTCGGTGGCAGGCTCTCCCTCTTGGGCGACGTGTGGTTGCGACACGTCTTCGATCAGTGGGTGTGGGTTTCCCTCTCCCACGGCTACAAAACAGATTTTTTTCTGACAACTCCCCCCTGCTCCAAGGCCGCCGCCTTCTCACAGGCCGTGGCATTCTTGCAGGCCAATGGAGTAATTGTACCAGTTCCCGACTGGGAACGGTTCTGAGATTTCTACTCAAATCTCTTCCTAGTCCCCGAAAAGGACGGTGCTTTCCGACCTGGATCTCAAAGCTTCTCAACAAGCATGTTCAGGTGCGGCAATTTTGCAGAAATCTCTGCGATCAGTCAATGACCCAAGGAGATTTCTTAGCATCCATCGACATCAGAGATGTCTCTCTGCATGTGCCATTCGCAGTTTCCCACCAGCTTTGGCTACGTTTTGTAATCGGAGAGGAACATTTCCAATCGTGGCTCTCCCCTTGGGTTAGCCACGGCCCCTCGTGTATTCACCAGTTGCGGTTCTGCTCCTCCAGGGGTTGGTAGTGATTCCTTACCTGGACGCCCTTCTAGTCAGGGCTTCATCCAGTGCAGACTGTCAGCGCTCACTCTCAGCGGAGTGTCTCGCTCACTCTCAGCGGAGTGTCTCGCTCACTCTCAGCGGAGTGTCTCGCTCACTCTCAGCGGAGTGTCTCGCTCACTCTCAGCGGAGTGTCTCGCTCACTCTCAGCGGAGTGTCTCGCTCACTCTCAGCGGAGTGTCTCGCTCACTCTCAGCGGAGTGTCTCGCTCACTCTCAGCGGAGTGTCTCGCTCACTCTCAGCGGAGTGTCTCGCTCACTCTCAGCGGAGTGTCTCGCTCACTCTCAGCGGAGTGTCTCGCTCACTCTCAGCGGAGTGTCTCGCTCACTCTCAGCGGAGTGTCTCGCTCACTCTCAGCGGAGTGTCTCGCTCACTCTCAGCGGAGTGTCTCGCTCACTCTCAGCGGAGTGTCTCGCTCACTCTCAGCGGAGTGTCTCGCTCACTCTCAGCGGAGTGTCTCGCTCACTCTCAGCGGAGTGTCTCGCTCACTCTCAGCGGAGTGTCTCGCTCACTCTCAGCGGAGTGTCTCGCTCACTCTCAGCGGAGTGTCTCGCTCACTCTCAGCGGAGTGTCTCGCTCACTCTCAGCGGAGTGTCTCGCTCACTCTCAGCGGAGTGTCTCGCTCACTCTCAGCGGAGTGTCTCGCTCACTCTCAGCGGAGTGTCTCGCTCACTCTCAGCGGAGTGTCTCGCTCACTCTCAGCGGAGTGTCTCGCTCACTCTCAGCGGAGTGTCTCGCTCACTCTCAGCGGAGTGTCTCGCTCACTCTCAGCGGAGTGGCTCGCTCACTCTCAGCGGAGTGGCTCGCTCACTCTCAGCGGAGTGGCTCGCTCACTCTCAGCGGAGTGGCTCGCTCACTCTCAGCGGAGTGGCTCGCTCACTCTCAGCGGAGTGGCTCGCTCACTCTCAGCGGAGTGGCTCGCTCACTCTCAGCGGAGTGGCTCGCTCACTCTCAGCGGAGTGCCTCGCTCACTCTCAGCGGAGTGCCTCGCTCACTCTCAGCGGAGTGCCTCGCTCACTCTCAGCGGAGTGCCTCGCTCACTCTCAGCGGAGTGCCTCGCTCACTCTCAGCGGAGTGCCTCGCTCACTCTCAGCGGAGTGCCTCGCTCACTCTCAGCGGAGTGCCTCGCTCACTCTCAGCGGAGTGCCTCGCTCACTCTCAGCGGAGTGCCTCGCTCACTCTCAGCGGAGTGCCTCGCTCACTCTCAGCGGAGTGCCTCGCTCACTCTCAGCGGAGTGCCTCGCTCACTCTCAGCGGAGTGCCTCGCTCACTCTCAGCGGAGTGCCTCGCTCACTCTCAGCGGAGTGCCTCGCTCACTCTCAGCGGAGTGCCTCGCTCACTCTCAGCGGAGTGCCTCGCTCACTCTCAGCGGAGTGCCTCGCTCACTCTCAGCGGAGTGCCTCGCTCACTCTCAGCGGAGTGCCTCGCTCACTCTCAGCGGAGTGCCTCGCTCACTCTCAGCGGAGTGCCTCGCTCACTCTCAGCGGAGTGCCTCGCTCACTCTCGCCACGCTTCCAAGTCCACTCTGACCCCGACCCAGGAACTTACGTACCTGGGGATGCAATTCGAGACTCTGCTGGCACTTGTGAAGCTGCCCTTAGTCAAACAGCAGTCTCTTCATCTGGCGGTCCGCTCTCTGCTGAGGCTCCGCCGTCATTCCATCAGGCACCTCATGCAGGTGCTGGGTCAGATGGTGGCGTCAATAGAAGCGGTTCCCCTTGCCAGTTCCATCTGCGTCCCCTGCAGCTGGACATTTTCCGCTGTTGGGGCAAGGGACTTCTTCCTTGCACAGACTGGTGGCTCTGTCGCCACAGACCAGGAGCTCTCTTTAAGTGGTGGCTTCGGCCCCTCTCTCTGTACCAGGGACGCTCCTTTCTGGCCCCGTCCTGGGTGATTCTCACCACGGATGCCAGTCTATCTGGCTGGGGAGCAGTTTCTCCACCACCGAGCACAGGGCACTTGGACTCCGTCCGAATCAGCCCTCTCGATCAATGTGCTAGAAATCAGGGCTGTAGTCCTTGGACTCGCAGCCGCCTAGCAATGTTGGAAGTTCAACATATCCTTCAGTGGACGGAGGACTCCAAGTCCACCATATCCGCAGTCCACATCCCAGGCGCAGAAAACTGGGAGGCAGATTATCTCAGCCGTCAAACCGTGGACAGCGGCGGGTGAGCCCTGCATCCGGCAGTGTTCCGGTCAATTTAGCAGGCAGGGCACTCCGGAAGTGGATCTAATGGCATCCCGGCACAACAACAAGGTCCCGGTTTACGTGGCTCGCTCCCACGATCCTCAGGCCTTGGCAGCGGACGCGCTGGTTCCAGATTGGTCCCAGTTCCGTCTGGCCTACGTGTTTCCCCCTCTAGCTCTTTTGCCCAGAGTCCTGCGCAAGATCAAAATGGAGGGCCGTCGGGTCGTACTCATCGCCCCAGGCCCAGGCGAGCTTGATTCCCAGACCTGCTCCGTCTGTTCGTAGAGGTGCTGTGGCATCTCCCGGACCGGCCAGACGTTCTCTCAGAGGGTCCGTTTTCCACAACAATTCTGCGGCTCTCAGATTGACGGCGTGGCTCTTGAGCCCTGAATCCTTACGGCTTCAGGCATTCCTTCCGAGGTCTTCTTCATTATGACTCAGGCTCGGAAGTCTTCCTCGGCCAGGATTTACCTCAGGACTTGGAGAATTTTCCTGTCCTGGTGTCGTTCTTCCGGCCATGCTCCTTGGCCGTTTTTTCCTTGCCGACCATCCTGTCCTTTCTACAGTCCGGCCTGCAGCTAGGTCTGTCCCTCATTCCCTCAAGGGACAGGTCTCGGCTCTGTCAGCATTGTTCCAGCGGCATATCGCCCGACTGGCCCAGGTGCGCACCTTCATGCAGGGCGCATCTCACATCATTCCGCCTTACCGGCGGTCTCTGGATCCCTGAGACCTTACTCTGGTCCTCATGGCCTTACAGAAACCCCCCTTTGAGCCTCTTAGGGAGGTTTCGTTGTTTAGTCTTTCACAGAAAGTGGTCTTTCTGGTGGCCATAATTTCTCTCAGGAGAGTCTCTTATTTGACTGTGCTCTCTTCGGAGTCACCCTTTTTGTTTTTTTTCACCAAGACAAGGTGGTTCTCCGTCCAACTCCGGGCCTTCTCCCTAAGGTGGTGTCTCCTTTCCACCTTAACCAGGACATTTCATTGTCTTCCCTTTGTTCGGCCCCTATGCATCGCTTTGAGAAAGCGTTGCATGCTTTAGATTTGGTGCGGACGCTCCGGATCTATGTGTCACGCACCGCTGTTTCTTAGGCCGTGCACCTCTCTTGTGTGCTGACCACACGTCAGCGCAAGGGTCTCTCGGCTTCTAAACCGACCCTAGCTCATTGAATAGGTCGGCCATATCCGATGCCTACCAATGTTCTCAGATGCCTCCCCCGCCGGGGATTAAGGCGCACTCGACCAGAGCCGTCGGTGCCTCTTGGGCTACGGCTCAGCAGGTCTGTCAGGCTGCCACTTGGTCTAGTCTGCACTCTCTTTCGAAGCACTACCAAGTGCATGCTCATGCTTCGGCAGATGCGAGCTTGGGCAGACGCATCCTTCGGACGGCTGTCGCCCATTTGTGAAGTTAGGTTTCGCCTACTTCTCGGTTTCTGTTTATTTCCCACCCATGGACTGCTTTGAGACGTCCCATGGTTTGGGTCTCCCATAAGGAACGATAAAGAAAAAGAGAATTTTGTTTACTTACCGTAAATTCTTTCTTATAGTTCCGACATGGGAGACCCAGCACCCTCCCTGTTGCCTGTTGGCAGCTTTCTTGTTCCGTGTGTTTTCACCGGCTGTTGTTGTAGACAGAAGTTCCGGTTGTTCCGGGTTTTACTCTATCTCTACTTATGGGTGGATGTCCTCCTTCAGCTTTGGCACTAAACTGGGTTGGATTTGTCATCCGGGGAGTGTATAGGCTCGGAGGGAGGAGCTACACTTTTAGTGTAGTACTTTGTGTGTCCTCCGGAGGCAGTAGCTATACACCCATGGTTTGGGTCTCCCATGTCGGAACTATAAGAAAAAGAATTTACGGTAAGTAAACAAAATTCTCTTTTTTACAGTCAGGTCTGGATGCGGGTCTCTCGCGCGTCCCTTTTGAGGGCCTGATGTAGGCTCTATCAATGGTTTTCAGAAGCCTCTCGCTTCTCGTCCGCCGATCAAGACCTTCACCCAGGGAGTCACCCATCTGGCTCTGCGGTATCGTCGTCCACTAGAAACGTGGGACCTTAATCTGGTGATGGGTTCGCTTCAAGGTATTCGGTTTGTTCCTTTCCGAGTTTCCTCCGGTTCTTACCTATTTTGGAAAGTGGGTTCCTCGTTGCCATCACTTTTTTACAAAGGGCGCCAGGGCAGGCAGCCCTCTCTGGTCGTTTTTTCTTCCCCGTTTTCGGTTCCTCCGCCTGGACAGGGGGTGGTGCTCCGGCCAGACCCTGCTTTCTGTCCAGGGCTGTCTCGCCGTTCCACCCAGATGAGGAGATTGGTTTTCGTTCATTCTGTCCTAGTCCCTCTCTCAGCCTGAAAGGGGCCGGATTTCCTCTGGCCCTGGTACGAGCTCTCAGTTTGCGTTAGGTCCTCAGGACCGCACCTTTCGGTTACTCCGACAGCTAGTTCATCCTTCTAACCGGTTCCAAGAGGAGCATGCCAGCGTCCAAGGCCAAGTTGGCCACACTGATCCATTCCGCTATATTTGAAGCCTATCGCTTGAAGAATGGATCCCGCCGCAGGCAGTGAAGGCGCACGCTACCTGTGCAATGGGAGCATCTTGGACGAATGGACTTCAGACGTCGACCGGCCAGGCCCGCGGAGTCGCCTCCTGGTTTAGTCTGCATACCTATGCTAGGTTCTACCATGATCACGCCCAAGTATCGGCAGTGGCCAGTCTTGGGGTGAGTTTTTGCGGGCGGCAGTAGCACTCCTGTAACAAGGTAGGTGCTTGCAGGTCTGGGTCAAGCCCGACAGGGGGAAGCTGTTTCCTACCTATCTCCGGTGCTTGTTCTCTTCCCACCCAGGGACTGCTTTTGGACGTCCCATGGTCCTGTGTCCCCCAATGAAACGATAGAAGGATTTTTGTGTACTCACCGTAAAATCTCTTTCTCTGAGTCTTCATTGGGGGACACAGCACCCACCCTGCTTGTTTTGTATTACATATTGCCTGCCTATTGCCTCAGTGGTCCATATTACCAGGCCATTGGTCGCACGGCGACTTGGTTATAATTTTTACTTTGACTTATCTATGTTGTTTTGGTTCTCCTCCTACTGCTTGTGCACTAAACTGAATTGAGCCCGCCTCCGGCTCTGGGTGTATACTGCTGGGGAGGAGCTAACTTTTTCTGTCTACTTAGTGTCAGCCTCCTAGTGACAGCAGCATAACCCATGGTCCTGTGTCCCCCAATGAAGACTCATTTTTACGGTGAGTACATATATATATATATATATATATATATATAAAATTTCTTTATCGTTCCTTTGGGAGACCCAGACCATGGGTGTTTAGCTTCTGCCTCCGGAGGACACACAAAGTACTACACTTAAAAGTGTAGCTCCTCCCTCTGAGCTTATACACCCCCTGGTAGCCAGTCCTAGCCAGTTCATCGCTTTGTGTTCAGGAGGTCATACATCCACACATGCATTCTCATCTGATTGTTTGACTTTTGGAAAGAGTTTGAAGAAAAGCAGGTCCATGTCTGGACTCCCGGCAATGTCCCTTCTCACCCCACTGTGTCGGCGGTGTTGTTAAGGTTGATTTACAAGGCTGAAGCCTTACATGCCGCGCTCCTTCACCATCCCTTCTGGGCTCTGGCTTGAAGTGGGAGCCAGCACGGTCTCCATGCCTGGCAGGAGTCCGGTCTCCATCCACAGCCCCTTGAGGATTCTGTTGGACCGGAGCACTCATCCCCAGGGACATGGCCCTGCGTTTCAGCAGCTAAGTACCTGAGACGTTTATGTTGGGGGTCCCGGTTCTTTATTGTAAGGGGAGAGTATGCTGTATGTGATTGTTTTAACTTTTCCGGCGGGTTCTCCAGCTTTTGCCCGAGAACCGCGCCGATGGTGCCTGCTTGTTGGCCTCGCCGCTTAAATTTAGGCCCCGGCTTCGCCGGAGGCCTAGTTTCGTTTTCCTGCCCTTGCATGTCACTCACAGGTTCAGCTCCTCCCGGCGGCCGTTCTACACAGGGGAGGGACACTCCCCACTGCTGGGGCGTCCCTCCTTCCCGGCAGGTCTCTATAGCCCTCCAGTTCCCGCTCTTTTATAGGAACGCCCCTAGTCCCGCCCCCTCTCTTCGCTCCGGCGGCCATTTCTCAGGCAGAGTTCACTCTGCTTTGGGACATCCTGCATTCTGCATCTCTGCTGAGGTGCTGCGCTCTGGGGGACCGGGCTTTGGGATCTGGAGGGCACACAACACCGCGCTCAGCGGTCTAGTAAGCCACAGCCGGTCTCCAGTTGTGGACCTCTGTATATTCTCCCTGGGGTTCATTCTCTGCAAAGCCCCCACTCCAGCAGCATGTCTCACACAAGGAGCAAGGCTCCAAAGCTTTATTCTGCATGCACTGCATGTAAGCTCCTGCTGCCTGAGCCGAGCATTTTTCCACACTGTGATGGTTGCTCTAACTTGGCGGTGCCACAGCCTGGAGTCTCACCCCCAGTGGTCTCTCAGGCTGCTGCTGCACCTGTGATTGAACCCCCGGCCTGGGTAGAGTCCTTTTCTAGGTCCATATCCCAGTCATTTGCTGAGTCCATGGGACTTTTGTCCAGGACTTTGATGAATATGCATCAGCCCCCCTCACAGGGTGCCTCTAATACTCTTGACAGAGGACTCCTATCCTCTGACCTCCGTCCATCAGAGCTCACGGAGGATTCATCATCTGATCCCAGACCCCGTCCTTCTAAGAGAAGGTGCAGGGTTTCCTCCCCCTCCCAATCCCACGGCTCTGTCTCAAGAGCTGACTCTCAAGATGAGGAGGATGCTCTCACTGGGGGCTCGGAGGCTATGTATCCCATCGATTTCTCTGAGGGTGACTCAGATCTTAGTGATTTGATTGCTTCTATTAAGTCTGTGCTGGATCTCCATCCGCCAGTATCAGAGGAGCAACTCTCTTTGGCAGAAAAACATCAGTTTACCTCGCCTAAGAGAGTGAAGAGTGTGTTCTTTAACCACTCCAGTTTTCAGATCGCTGTGACCAAACCCAGGGCCTGCCCTGATAAACGCTTTCCAAAGCGTGGTTCTGATGACCGGTTTCCATTTCCGCCTGAGGTGGTCAAGGAGTGGTCTCACTCCCCAAAGGTAGACCCTCCGGTGTCTAGGCTATCAGCCCGGACTGTTGTGTCGGTGGCTGACGGCACCTCACTTAAGGATTCCACTGACCGTCAGATTGACCTTCTGGCCAAATCTGTGTATGAAGCTGCGGGGGCCGCGTTTTCCCCGACTTTTGCAGCAGTGTGGGCTCTCAAAGCCATCTCTGCTTCTCTAGAGGAGATGCATTCCCTCACCAAGGAATCTATGCCTGAGATGGTTACCTTAACTGCTCAGGCTTCAGCCTTTTCATCTTATGCCATGTCTGCCATGCTAGAGGCTGCTCACCGCACTGCGGTGGCTTCAGCTAATTCTCTTGTTATCCGCAGGATTTTGTGGCTTCGAGAGTGGAAGGCAGATGCTTCGTCCAAGAAGTACCTTGCTGGGCTCCCTTTTGCTGGATCCCGGCTGTTTGGTGAACAGCTGGATGAAATCATTAAAGAAGCTACTGGCGGGAAGAGTACTTCCATGCCACAAACCAAGACCAGGAAACCCGCCCAGGGTAGGAATCAGTCGAGGTTTCGTTCCTTTCGTTCCTTCAACTGGTCATCCTCTAAGCCTTCCGCCTCGTCCGCGAACTCAGCCAAGGATCAGAAATCCAACTGGCGCCCAAAAGCGCGTCCGCAGAAGGCCGCAGGAGGTTCTGCCACTAAGGCAGCTTCCTCATGACTCTCGGCCCGCTCCAGCCACGTCCTTAGTCGGTGGCAGGCTCTCCCACTTTGGCGACGCTTGGTTAAAGCATGTCTCCGATCAGTGGGTGAGAGACATCATATCTCACGGCTACAGGATAGAATTCTCTTCCAGCCCTCCAAACAGATTTTATGTCTCAACTTCCCCCTGCTCCAAGGCCGCCGCCTTCTCGCAGGCCGTGGCGTCCTTGCAGGCAAACGGAGTGATTGTCCCTGTTCCCGCTCAGGAACGGTTCAGAGGTTTTTACTTAAATCTCTTCCTAGTTCCAAAAAAGGACGGTACCTTCTGGCCCATCCTGGATCTCAAGCTTCTCAACAAGCATGTCCGGGTGCGGCATTTTCGCATGGAGTCTCTGCGATCAGTCATTGCCTCTATGACCCAAGGGGAGTTCCTGGCGTCCATCGACATCAGAGATGCCTATCTACATGTGCCAATCGCAGTGTCACATCAGCGTTGGTTACGTTTTGCGATAGGAGAGGATCATTTCCAATTCGTGGCTCTCCCCTTCGGGTTAGCCACGGCCCCTCGGGTATTCACCAAGGTCATGGCAGCAGTGATTGCGGTCCTGCACTTCCAGGGGTTAGCAGTGCTTCCTTATCTGGACGACCTTCTGGTCAAGGGTCCATCCAGCGCAATTCGGGTGGATTGTCAATCTGCCCAAATCCACTCTGACTCCGACCCAGAGTCTCACGTACCTAGGGATGCAGTTCGAGACTTTGCCGGCACTTGTGAAGTTGCCCTTAATCAAACAGCAGTCTCTCCGGCTAGCGGTGCGCTCTCTCCTGAGGCCCCGCCGTTATTCCCTCAGGCGCCTGATGCAGGTGCTGGGTCAAATGGTGGCTTCCATGGATGCGGTTCCCTTTGCCCAGTTCCATCTGCGTCCCCTGCAGCTGGACATTCTCTGCTGTTGGGACAAGCGGCCTTCCTCCTTTCAGAGGTTAGTGGCTCTGTAGCCATGGACCAGGAGCTCTCTTCAGTGGTGGCTTCAACCCCTCTCCCTGTCCCAAGGGCGCTCCTTCCTGGCTCCGTCCTGGGTGATTCTCACCACTGATGCCAGCTTATCCGGCTGGGGAGCGGTACATCTCCACCACAGAGCTCAGGGCACTTGGACTCCGTCCAAGTCAGCCCTTTCAATCAATGTGCTGGAAACCAGAGCTGTGCTTCTAGCTCTCCTAGCCTTTCACCACCTGTTGGCGGGCAGGCACATTCGAGTCCAGTCAGACAACAAGACAGCGGTTGCCTACATCAATCACCAAGGCGGGACACGCAGCCGCCTGGCAATGTTGGAGGTCCAACGCATTCTTCAATGGGCGGAGGACTCCAAGTCCACCATATCCGCAGTCCACATCCCTGGCGTAGAAAACTGGGAGGCAGATTATCTCAGCCGTCAATCCGTGGACGGTGGCGAGTGGTCCCTGCACCCGGCAGTGTTTGTCATTCTGCTGCAAGTGGGGCACTCCAGACGTGGACCTAATGGCATCCCGTCACAACAACAAGGTTCCGGTTTACGTGGCTCGCTCCCACGATCCTCAGGCCTTCGCCGCGGACGCTCTGGTTAAAGACTGGTCCCAGTTTCGTCTGTCCTACGTGTTTCCCCCTCTAGCTCTCTTGCCTAGAGTCCTGCGCAAGATCAGAATGGAGAGCCGTCGAGTCATCCTCATTGCACCGGACTGGCCCAGGCGAGCTTGGTATCCGGACCTGCTCCAACTGTCCGTGGAGATGTCGTGGCATCTTCCGGACCGTCCAGACCTGCTCTCGCAAGGTCCGTTTTTCCGCCCGAAATCTGCGGCACTCAAATTGACGGCGTGGCTCTTGAATCTTGGATTTTGACGGCTTCTGGTATTCCTCCTGAAGTCATCTCCACTATGACTCGGGCCCGTAAGTCTTCCTCCGTCAAGATCTATCACAGGACTTGGAAAATTTTCCTGTCCTGGTGTCGCTCTTCCGGCCATTCTCCTTGGCCTTTCTCGTTGCCGACCCTTCTGTCTTTTTTACAGTCCGGTCTGCAGCTAGGACTGTCCCTCAACTCTCTCAAGGGACAAGTCTCAGCTCTATCAGTGCTGTTCCAGCGGCGTCTCGCCCGGCTGGCTCAGATCCGCACCTTCATGCAAGGTGCGTCTCACATCATTCCGCCTTATCGGCGGCCCTTGGATCCCTGGGACCTTAACTTGGTCCTCACGGTATTGCAGACACCCCCCTTTGAGCCTCTTAGGGAGGTTTCTTTGTATCGTCTTTCTCAAAAGGTGGCCTTTCTAGTTGCCATAACTTCTCTCAGGAGAGTCTCTGATTTGGCTGCGCTCTCCTCGGAGTCACCTTTTTTGGTTTTTCACCAAGACAAGGTAGTTCTCCGTCCGACCCCGGACTTTCTTCCTAAGGTGGTCTCTCCCTTCCACCTTAACCAGGATATTTCCTTGCCTTCCTTCTGTCCGGCCCCTGTTCATCGCTTTGAGAAAGCGCTGCATACTCTAGATCTGGTGCGTGCTCTCCGGATTTATGTGGCTCGCACCGCTGCGCTTAGGCGGTGCACCTCTCTTTTTGTGCTAACCACAGGGCGGCGCAAGGGCCTCTCTGCTTCTAAGCCGACTTTAGCTCGTTGGATTAGATCGACCATTTCGGACGCCTACCAGAGTACTCAGGTGCCTCCCCCGCCGGAGATCAAAGCACACTCGACCAGAGCTGTCGGTGCCTCTTGGGCTTTTAGGCACCAGGCTACGGCTGAAGTCTGTCAGGCTGCCACTTGGACTAGTCTGCATACCTTTTCGAAGCACTACCAAGTGCATGCTCATGCTTCGGCAGATGCGAGCTTGGGCAGACGCATCCTTCAGGCGGCTGTCGCCCACTTGTGAAGTTAGGCTCCGCCTACTTCTTAGTTTTTTCTGTTTATTCCCACCCAGGGACCGCTTTGGAATGTCCCATGGTCTGGGTCTCCCAAAGGAACGATAAAGAAAAAGAGAATTTTGTTACTTACCGTAAATTCTTTTTCTTATAGTTCCGTATTGGGAGACCCAGCTCCCTCCCTGTTGCCTGTTGGCAATTTTCTTGTTCCGTGTGTTATCACCGGCTGTTGTCGTGGACAGAGTCTCCGGTTGTTCCGGTTCTTACTCGGTTCTACTTGTGGGTGGCTATTCTCCTTCAGCTTTTGCACTAAACTGGCTAGGACTGGCTACCAGGGGGTGTATAAGCTCAGAGGGAGGAGCTACACTTTTAAGTGTAGTACTTTGTGTGTCCTCCGGAGGCAGAAGCTAAACACCCATGGTCTGGGTCTCCCAATACGGAACTATAAGAAAAAGAATTTACGGTAAGTAACAAAATTCTCTTTATTGTGTGTGAATATTATATATATATATATATATATATATATATATATATATATATATATATATATATATATATATATATATATATATATATATATATATATATATATATATATATATATATATATATATATAATGTGTGTGTGTGTATATATGTATATATATGTATATGTATGTTTATATATATATATATATATATATATGTGTGTGTATCACTGGACTGGTTGGAGGACTGTTGCAACGCTCTTGGAAGACATTCTGAGCACTTTAATGTGTATTCCAGGAGATATTTTATATATTGTACTCTATCATATTATGACATCTTCATTCTATTGTGGTTTAAGACTTCCCCATTCGACTGTGTGTGCAATCTGTAATTACTTGGTGCTTATTTGGAAAATTTGCTGGATGAATGAATTGATGAATATAAAGTAAGTTCTCTAGAATGGTCATTGGCTCTCCTTTCTGATTCATGAAGTCCTACAGGGGTAGAGTTCTGCTTGTATAATACCACTGACACTGACTATATTATTTAATGCTGACAACCTCAAACTGTGTTTTTGTGTTATTTTTTTTTTCTTTTATGTTTTAGTTCTTCGAAATTGGAACGGATTAACACATTAGTAGCACAAGAACTCTCTTGCATTGAGCCAGAAACTCTTCAGCTGGAAAAGGAGATCTTTGTAAGCACTACCCTTACACACAACTGCGAGGTCTCAAAAAGGATATGAGCAAATTGATTCACCAGAGCCTGGTCCAACAGTCAAATCAGTGTTCTGTTTCCACAAGATGGCAGCCCTGTAAAACCCTTCCTACCTGCTAGAATCTCCAATGCCTGTTCTGATTTGTAGGTCTGGTATGAGATCGTGTGCATCATGCCACAAGAATGACAGACCAGGCCTATAAAATGGAGTAGATGCCAAGGATTCCAGCAGGTAGGAGGCAGTCACGAAAGACCAACATTGGACAAATCTGCCAATTTATTTTCTCATTTTGTGTATAAAAGGTTTCTAGAGAGCTACCGATGTCAATTAAATACATTGACTCTTTTAGAGTTGCTCCTACAATGTATACAAAAGGAGCTTTAATGGGATTCAACAAGAATTTAATATATATGGATCCTATGAGATAATTCAAATTGCAGGCATCCTAGTCACGTCAGGACAGCTGCACGCTGAAGAGACAGGGCTCAAGATGTGTCTGATCTGTCAGTTGTGTGCTAATGAGGGCAGCTTCTTTCTCAGCCAAGGAGCAGCGCTGTGGACCTGAGACAGAATAAATCTTTTCTCTGACTGAGCATGTATACCTGTTCTTCTGAGCACTGAAGGTGGAGAAACACTTCCTTCAGCCCCGTTGTGCTCAGTCAGTGAAAAGACGTATTCTGCCTCCTCCACAGCGCTGCTCCTCAGCTGAGTGTTGTGGCTTTTGATGGCAGTTCCTCTTAGGCCTAAGACACACGGCGAGAAAAACGGTGCGAGGGGAGTGTGATAAAACATCGCATTCCACTCGGACCAATATTAGCCTGTGTGTCAGCACACATGAGCGATTTTATTTTTTCAGCCCTAAACGGACCGAGAAAACAATCGCAGCATGCTGCAGGTGTAATGCGAGACTTTCTCCTATTCAAGTGTATGGGGCGAGAGAAATCACACTGCACTCACGGTAACACCGGTGTCCGCAAGTGCAGGGCGAGAATTGCAATAGCCGGCTACGGAGGACAGAGGGAGATAACTCCCTCCCTCCCCTCCACTGCGCCGGCCTGACCCCCACAGCTGAGGTCCGCTCGCACAGTCGGACCTCAGTCGCCGGGACACTCGCATGACACTCGGCTCTGCTGTACTGCCAGCGTGAGCCGAGTGTCATGCAAGGGGATTGCAGTAATCCCCCGTGTTGCCCTGGCCTTACATTTGTGATGCATCTTGACGTCTTTCTTCAGCGAGCAATCATCCTGACACTAAGGAAAATTCCAGTTTGAATTATGCCACAGGCACAATAAAACGTGAAGTGAAAATTAAAATGGGTATTCTGTAAGCCTTTCAAAAAGTTTGGGCATAATTCTTACCCTAACTCTATAATTTAATTTATGCAAAACTTGTTTTTGTTTTTCTTTTACACAGGATTTCTGGGAATATCATACAAAGCAAATGAACGAATTTTATACCAAACAATTTCAAAGGTATTAACTTTTGTATGGACTCCATATTTTTGGATGTAGTTTGAATTCTGCCAGCTTAGTTTACTGACCATGATCTAATGATCGGTACCCATTTACAACCTCCAGGAATAGTAACTCTTACTAAAGTCACATTTGTTATAGTGGTTGGCTCTTTTTTCCTGCTAAAGTCGAATGTTTGTTAGTTTTTCCACATGTATGCATCAATATTCATTAAAATGTACCCACAAACAGACACACAAACATAAATGAGAATGGATCACGATATCCTTGTAAATAACCAAGGAATTTTATATACACACTCACTTTAGGAAAGGGAAGGGAAACTAATATAGCCCTATAAGGGTAGTGTATCCCTACCTAACAACGGAGGGTATGACACCATAAGTTACCGGGCGCCCCCGTTCCACGTCGGCTCTCCCTCTCCCTGACCCTGATATAGGGATGGGATGGAAAGCCCTATAGTGGTGCTTGCACAGTACAATATATATGAGTTCCCAAATGGTAATTGACATGGTATGTTACAGGGTGGTATACCCCACAAGTATATTACAGTCACCTAGAGTCATATCACAAGGGGCTCAGATAATCTCCCCATTATACCCCAGGAGCTGAAAGAAAAATGGGATACAGACACCCCTGCAAATTACTGCAAAATAGAAAAGGTTGCTCCAATCATATTCTATATAATATAGTATAACAGGGAGAAAAGATGAATTACTTCCCTGAGAAGCAGGAATCCAGGCCTCAACGCGTTTCTCCTCTCCCTTTAGAGGGTCATCAGGAGGCTAAGGGGAGACTGCAGCGGGTCCTGTTCAATAACAATCCATGGCTGTAAGCAACCTTTTCTATTTTGCAGTAATTTGCAGGGGTGTCTGTATCCCATTTTTCTTTCAGCTCCTGGGGTATAATGGGGAGATTATCTGAGCCCCTTGTGATATGACTCTAGGTGACTGTAATATACTTGTGGGGTATACCACCCTGTAACATATGTGGTTGTAAATGACTCTTATGGATCACTACCTTGCATAAAGATAATTTATTAGGAATAGAAGTCTATACGTCTTGTACAGTGCTAGTATCATGAATAGGAATTCCTGGTTGTAGATCAGTAAATTGATACCTTCTTGATCTAAGGAAAACAATACAGGGAAGAGTATTACCATTTGGGAACTCATATATATTGTACTGTGCAAGCACCACTATAGGGCTTTCCATCCCATCCCTATATCAGGGTCAGGGAGAGGGAGAGCCGACGTGGAACGGGGGCGCCCGGTAACTTATGGTGTCATACCCTCCGTTGTTAGGTAGGATACACTACCCTTATAGGGCTATATTAGTTTCCCTTCCCTTTCCTAAAGTGAGTGTGTATATAAAATTCCTTGGTTATTTACAAGGATATCGTGATCCGTTCTCATTTATGTTTATGTGTCTGTTTGTGGGTACATTTTAATGAATATTAATAAAAATTGCACATTTTAAAATAGGGTTGAGATTACATGTTAGTCCCTTTTCTTCGGCGCTCTATTGGGAGACCCAGACGATTGGGTGTATAGCACTGCCTCCGGAGGCCACACAAAGCAATTACACTAAAAAGTGTAAGGCCCCTCCCCTTCTGGCTATACACCCCCAGTGGGATCACTGGCTCACCAGTTTTCTGCTTTGTGCGAAGGAGGTCAGACATCCACGCATAGCTCCACTGTTTGTAGTCAGCAGTAGCTGCTGCCTCTATCGGATGGAAGAAAAGAGGGCACATATGGGGCCCCCAGCATGCTCCCTTCTCACCCGCGGTGGTGCTTGTAAGGTTGAGGTACCTATTGCTGGTACAGAGGCTGGAGCCCACATGCTGTTTTCCTTCCTCATCCCCTGGAGGGCTCTGTGGAAGTGGGATCTTGCCGGCCCCCAAGCCCTGGGGCCGGGCTCCATCCACAGACCCATAGAACCTGCTGGATTGGGAGCGGGAGTGCCGTTCAGGGACAAGGCCCTGCAACTTTCAGGTACTCTGTGTCCCCGGCAGGCACGGACACTCTCAGGGCTTGCTGAGCGTTGTAGTGCGCCGGGGACAGTGGCGCTGTACGCTGGGGGTTAGGTCACTGCAGCTTTGCTGAGTGACGTTGTGTGTTGGGAACTACTGCGCCGACCGCTCCTGGAGCGGCGGCGCAGCTGCGACTTGTGGTGCGCCGGGGGCTTTGCGCCGACCGCGCTTTTACGGCGGCGGCGCTTCTAACTTTAGCCCCCGGCTTCTGCGGCCTAGCGCCGCTTCGTTCCCGCCCCCACCCTGTCAATCAGGGTAGGGGAGAGACGCTGCTCAATGGCAGCGCCGAGGGCTGGAGCTTTATTTACATGCTCCAGCCCTCTCACTAGGCACAAGGGGAAGCAGACTTCCCGCTCTTTGTCGGTGTACGCCCAGGGCCCGCCCCCCCTCTCCACAAGGACGCCGGCAGCCATTACACATGCGATCTGGCTGGGGAAAGGCAGCAGGCTCTGGGAGACCCAGACTAGAGGGATTTCTGGCGACCACACACCGCTCCTAAGCGGGCGGTAAGCTGCACAGTAGTGCTGGCCCCACTAGTGCCTCAGTGATATATTAGTGTACTTTTTTCTTGGTACCATATATATATATATATATATAGTTGCACTGTAAGGTCGCTTCTTGGCTGGACACCCTGTACTGCTCTGAGGAGGCAGCAACATGTCATCCGCAAAACGCAAGGCTACCAAGGCACGGGCTGTGTGCACTGTTTGTACTGCATGTGGGGCTGATCTACCGGCAGGCTCCAATGATTCACATTGTGTGCAATGTTCAGTCCCAGTGGCATTTCGTCAGCCAGAGCCTATTGTGGTGGTAGCCCAGGCAGAGACGCCTGTGAACCCTGCCCCGGTGACGGGGACAGACTTTGCAGTGTTTGCTGATAAAATGTCTGAGGCTATGACAAAAATCCTAGAGACCTTGCAGGCCAGGCCAGTTCCTCAGACCATGGACACTGCTGTGGCTATGCTCTCTAGTCCCCCTCAGTTGGAACTAATCCGTACTTCAAGGGGGTCTCAAGCATCACAAGCTGAAGTCTCTGACTCAGATGACAGTCCCAGGCAGCCTAAGCGAGCTCGCTGGGAAAGACCCTCGACGTCATCACACTGCTCAGGGTCTCAGCGAGAAGAGTCTCTCTGTGATGAGACTGAGGACGGTGATCAGGATTCTAATCCTGAGGCCCCTCTCAATCTCGATGCCCCTGATGGTGACGCCATGGTTAATGACCTTATATCGGCGATTAATAGACTGTTGGATATTTCTCCCCCAGCCCCTTCTGCAGAGGAGGCAGCTGCACAGCAGGAGAAGTTCCATTTCCTGTATCCCAAGCGTAAATTAAGTGCTTTTTTGGACCACTCTGACTTCAGAGAATCAATCCAGAAACACGACGCTCATCCAGACAAGCGTTTCTCTAAACGTTCTAAGGATACCCGTTATCCTTTTCCCGCTGAAGTGGCCAAACGCTGGACCCAGTGCCCAAAGGTGGATCCCCCAATTTCCAAGCTTGCGGCTAGATCCATAGTCGCAGTAGAGGATGGCGCTTCACTTAAAGATGCCAACGACAGACAGATGGACCTTTGGTTGAAATCTGTCTATGAAGCTATCGGCGCGTCGTTTGCTCCAGCATTCGCGGCCGTGTGGGCACTACAAGCTATTTCAGCTGGTTTAGCACAGGTGGATGCTATCATGCATCCAGCAGTGCCACAGGTGGCGTCCCTAACTTCGCAAATGTCTGCGTTTGCGACCTATGCTATCAATGCTGTCCTAGAATCTACGAGCCGTACCTCTATGGCGGCCGCCAATTCTGTGGTTTTGCGCAGAGCCTTATGGTTAAAGGACTGGAAAGCAGATGCTGGTTCCAAAAAATGCTTAACCAGCTTGCCATTATCTAGAGACAGACTGTTTGGTGAGCCATTGGCTGAAATCATAAAACAGTCCAAGGACTCTTCCTTGCCACAGCCCAGAGCAAGTAAACCTCAACAGAAAAAGTGGCAGTCGAGGTTTCGGTCCTTTCGAGGCTCGGGCAAGCCCCAATTCTCCTCGTCCAAAGGGACTCAGAAAGGACAAGGGAGCTCAGATTCCTGGCGGGCTCACTCACGCCCCAGGAAAGCAACTGGAGGAACCGCTTCCAAGGCGGCTACCTCATGACTTTCGGCCTCCTCCCTCCGCATCCTCGGTCGGTGGCAGGCTCTCCCGCTTTTGCGACATTTGGCTGTCACAGGTCAAAGACCGGTGGGTAACAGACATTTTGTCTCGCGGGTACAGAATCGAGTTCAGTTCTCGGCCTCCACTTCGGTTCTTCAGAACCTCCCCACACCCCAACCGAGCAGATGCCCTGCTGCAGGCGGTGGACTCTCTAAGAGCAGAAGGAGTCGTGATCCCTGTCCCCCCTCTGGAACGGGGGCGAGGATTTTACTCCAATCTCTTTGTGGTTCCAAAAAAGGACGGCTCCTTCCGTCCTGTTCTGGACCTAAAACTGCTCAACAAGCATGTGAACGCCAGGCGGTTCCGGATGGAATCCCTCCGCTCAGTCATTGCCTCAATGTCCCAAGGAGATTTCCTAGCATCAATAGACATCAAAGATGCTTATCTCCACGTGCCGATTGCTACGGAGCACCAACGCTTTCTGCGCTTCGTGATAGGAGACGAACATCTTCAGTTCGTGGCTCTGCCATTTGGTCTGGCGACAGCCCCCCGGGTGTTCACCAAGATAATGGCAGCAGTGGTAGCAGTCTTGCACTCTCACGGACACTCTGTGATCCCTTACTTGGACGATCTACTGGTCAAGGCACCCTCTCAGGAGGCATGCCAACTCAGCCTGAATTTTGCACTGGAGACTCTCCAGGCGTTCGGGTGGATCATCAACTTCCCAAAGTCAAATCTGTCACCGACCCAATCACTAACGTATCTTGGCATGGAGTTTCATACTCTCTCAGCGATAGTGAAGCTTCCGCTGAGCAAGCAGCGGTCACTACAGACAGGGGTGCAGGCTCTCCCTCAAGGTCAGTCGCACTCCTTAAGACGCCTCATGCACTTCCTCGGGAAGATGGTGGCGGCAATAGAGGCGGTTCCGTTTGCGCAGTTTCATCTGCATCCACTTCAATGGGACATTCTCCGCCAATGGGACGGGAAGTCGACATCCCTGGACAGGAAAGTCTCCCTTTCCCAGACGGCCAAGGACTCTCTGCAGTGGTGGCTCCTTTCCACCTCATTATCACAGGGAAGATCCTTCCTACCACCGTCCTGGGCGGTGGTCACGACAGACGCGAGTCTGTCAGGGTGGGGAGCAGTGTTTCTCCACCACAGGGCTCAGGGTACGTGGACTCAGCAGGAGTCCAGCCTTCAGATCAATGTTCTGGAAATCAGAGCAGTGTTTCTTGCCCTACTAGCCTTCCAGCAGTGGCTGGAAGGGAAGCAGATCCGAATTCAATCGGACAACTCCACAGCGGTGGCATACATCAATCACCAAGGAGGGACTCGCAGTCGGCAAGCCTTCCAGGAAGTCCGGCGCATTATGATGTGGGTGGAAGCCACGGCCTCCACCATATCCGCAGTTCACATCCCCGGCGTAGAAAACTGGGAAGCAGACTTCCTCAGTCGCCAGGGCATGGACGCAGGGGAATGGTCCCTTCACCCGGACGTGTTTCAGGAAATCTGTCGCCGATGGGGAAGGCCGGACGTCGACCTAATGGCGTCCCGGCACAACAACAAGGTCCCAACATTCATGGCACGGTCTCGCGATCAAAGAGCTCTAGCAGCAGACGCCCTAGTGCAAGATTGGTCGCAGTTCCGGCTCCCTTATGTGTTTCCACCTCTGGCACTCTTGCCCAGAGTGCTACGCAAGATCAGATCCGACTGCAGCCGCGTCATACTCGTCGCTCCAGACTGGCCGAGGAGGGCGTGGTATCCGGATCTGTGGCATCTCACGGTCGGCCAACCGTGGGCACTACCAGACCGACCAGACTTACTGTCCCAAGGGCCGTTTTTCCATCGGAATTCTGCGGCCCTCAACCTGACTGCGTGGCCATTGAGTCCTGGATCCTAGCGTCTTCAGGCTTATCCCAAGGGGTCGTTGCCACCATGAGACAGGCTAGGAAGCCCACGTCTGCTAAGATCTACCACAGAACGTGGAGGATATTCTTATCCTGGTGCTCTGCTCAGAGAGTGTCTCCCTGGCCATTTGCATTACCTACCCTTCTTTCTTTCCTCCAATCTGGGTTAGAAAAAGGTTTGTCGCTCGGCTCCCTTAAAGGGCAAGTCTCGGCGCTATCCGTCTTTTTTCAGAAGCGTCTAGCACGACTTTCTAAGGTGCGCACGTTCCTACAGGGGGTTTGCCAT
This sequence comes from Anomaloglossus baeobatrachus, assembly GCF_048569485.1. Lineage (NCBI taxonomy): Eukaryota > Metazoa > Chordata > Amphibia > Anura > Aromobatidae > Anomaloglossus > Anomaloglossus baeobatrachus. The sequence goes on along the minus strand of NC_134358.1, from coordinate 237,933,091 downwards.
ATAGTTCCCCCGTACAAGCGGCCGTTAGATCCATGGGATCTGAACAGGGTACTAGTTGCCCTCCAGAAGCCGCCCTTCGAGCCTCTGAAGGAGGTTTCACTTTCTAGACTATCACAGAAAGTGGCTTTTCTGGTAGCGATCACATCTCTTCGGAGAGTGTCTGAGCTTGCAGCGTTGTCTTCCAAGGCTCCCTTCCTGGTCTTCCACCAGGACAAGGTAGTGCTGCGCCCCATTCAGGAGTTTCTCCCGAAGGTGGTATCCTCTTTTCATCTTAATCAGGATATCTTTTTGCCTTCGTTTTGTCCTCATGCAGTTCATCGGTATGAGAAGGATTTACATTTGTTAGATCTGGTGAGAGCACTCAGAATCTACATTTCCCGCACAGCGCCCCTGCGCCGTTCGGATGCACTCTTTGTCCTTGTCGCTGGTAAGCGCAAAGGGTCGCAGGCTTCTAAAGCCACCCTGGCTCGATGGATCAAAGAACCAATTCTGGAAGCCTACCGTTCTGCGGGGCTTCAGGTTCCATCAGGGCTGAAGGCCCATTCTACCAGAGCCGTGGGTGCGTCCTGGGCATTGCGACACCAGGCTACGGCTCAACAGGTGTGCCAGGCAGCTACCTGGTCGAGTCTGCACACTTTCACCAAACATTATCAGGTGCATACCTATGCTTCGGCGGACGCCAGCCTAGGTAGAAGAGTCCTGCAGGCGGCAGTTGCCTCCCCGTAGGGGAGGGCTGTCTTGCAGCTCTAACATGAGGTATTTCTTTACCCACCCAGGGACAGCTTTTGGACGTCCCAATCGTCTCGGTCTCCCAATAGAGAGCCGAAGAAGAAGGGAATTTTGTTACTTACCGTAAATTCCTTTTCTTCTAGCTCTTATTGGGAGACCCAGCACCCGCCCTGTTGTCCTTCGGGATTTTTGGTTTGTTTGCGGGTACACATGTTGTTCATGTTGAACGGTTTTCAGTTCTCCGATGTTACTCGGAGTGAATTTGTTTAAACCAGTTATTGGCTTTCCTCCTTCTTGCTTTTGCACTAAAACTGGTGAGCCAGTGATCCCACTGGGGGTGTATAGCCAGAAGGGGAGGGGCCTTACACTTTTTAGTGTAATTGCTTTGTGTGGCCTCCGGAGGCAGTGCTATACACCCAATCGTCTGGGTCTCCCAATAAGAGCTAGAAGAAAAGGAATTTACGGTAAGTAACAAAATTCCCTTCTTTGAGCACTCTACCCATCTATTTAACTCTGTTAGTACATGTATGCATCCCTGCATTTTGATGTTTAATGACCAGTTTTTCTCCAAAAATATGACCTGGTCTTGTATTTATAATATTTTCTTTATCATTCCTATGGGAGACCCAGACATTAGGTGTATAGCTTCTGCCTCCGGAGGACACACAAAGTACTACACTAAAAAGTGTAGCTCCTCCCTCTGAGCATATACACCCCCTGGATAACCAGATCTAGCCAGTTCATTGCTTTGTGTTCAGGAGGCATACATCCACACATGCATTCTCATCTGATTTTTCATTTTTGGAAAGATTTTAAAGAAAAGCGGGTCCAAGTCTGGACCCCCGGCATGTCCCTTCTCACCCCACTGTGTCGGCGGTTTTGTTAAGGTTGATTCCAAGGCTGGAGCCTTACATGCCGCGCTCCTTCACCATCCCTCGGGCTCTGGCTTGAAGTGGGAGCCAGCATGGTTCTCCATGCTTTGCAGGAGACCGGTCTCCATCCGCAGCCCTTCAGGATCCTGCTTGACGGAGCACTCATCCCCAGGGACATGGCCCTGCGTCTCAGCAAGCTAAGTACCTGAGCCGTTTATGTTCTGGGGGTCCCTGTACTTTTATTATGTGGGGAGAGTGTGCTGAGTGTTTTTCGTGACATTTCCGGCGGGTTCTCTGGCTGTCGCCTGAGAACCGCGCCGATGGTGCCTGCGCGCCGGCCGCACCGCTCAAATTTAGGCCCCGGCTTCGCCGGAGGCCTACTTTCGGTTTCACTGCCCTCGCATGTCATTCATGCAGAGGGACAGTGTGGCTCCGCCCAACGGCCGTTCTGCACAGGGGAGAGACACTCCTCACTGAGTACATGTCTCCTCCCCTGTAAGTCTCTTTGGCCCTCCAGATCCCGCTCTCCGGGTTGGCCCCGCCCCCTCTCCTCGCTCCGGCGCCATTTTATCAGCGTTTTCTCTGCAATCAGCACTGGCTGCAGCATCCCTGCTGAGGTGATTGGGGGTCCGGGCTTTGAGATCTGGAGGGCACACAACACCGCTCCAGCGGTCTGGTAAGCCACAACCTCTGGTTGTGGGTCTCCGTATATACTCTCTGGGGGTCACTCTGGCAAGAGCCCCCACTTCAGCAGCATGACTCACACGAGGAGCAAGGCTCCAAAGCTATATTCAGTATGCACTGCATGTAAGCTCGTGCTGCCTGAACCGAGCACATATCCACATTGTGATGCCTGCTCTGCCCTGACAATGCCTCAGCCTGGAATCGCCCCCCCAGTGGTCACTCCGGCTGCTCCGGCTCCTGTGGCTGAACCCCGGGCTTGGGTAGAATCCTTCTCTAGGTCAATCTCCCAGTCTTTTGCCGACTCCATGGGACAGCTGTCCCGGACTTTGCTGAACATGCATCAGCCCCCTTTACAGGGTGCCTCTGCTGCTAGGGCTCTCTCAGTGGAGCTCACAGAGGATTCATCATCTGGTCCCAGACCCAGTCCTCCTAAAAGGAGACGCAGGGTCCCCTCTCCTTCCTCGTCCCGCGGCTCTGATTCAAGAGCTGACTCGCAGGACGAGGAGGATGCCTTTACTGGGGGCTCGGAGGCTACCTCCATGTGCCCCATTGATCTGTCCGAAAGTGACTCAGATGTTAGTGATTTGATTTCGTCCATTAATTCTGTACTGGACCTCAATCCGCCAGTATCAGAGGAGCAACCCTCTCTGGCAGCAAAGCACCAGTTTACCTTGCCTAAGAGGACAAGGAGTGTGTTCTTTAACCACTCCAGTTTTCAGGCCACTGTGACCAAGCCTAGGGCCTGTCCTGACAAACGCTTCCCAAAGCGTGGTTCTGATGACCGTTTTCCGTTTCCACCTGAGGTGGTCAAGGAGTGGGCTCATTCACCAAAGGTAGACCCTCCGGTGTCTAGACTCTCAGCCCGGACCGTTGTATCAGTGGCTGATGGCACCTCTCTTAAGGATTCCACTGACCTCCAGGTTGACCTTCTGGCCAAATCTGTATATGAGGCGGCAGGGGCCTCGTTCTCCCCATCTTTTGCAGCAGTGTGGGCTCTCAAAGCCATCTCTGCTTCTCTAGAGGAGATGCATTCCCTCACCAGGGAATCTATGCCCGAAATGGTTGCCTTAACTTCCCAAGCTTCAGCTTTTTCATCCTATGCCATGTCTGCCATGCTGTAGGCTTCTCACCGCACTGCGGTGGCTTCGGCTAATTCCCTCGCTATCCGCAGGATCTTGTGGCTTCGAGAGTGGAAAGCAGATGCTTCTTCAAAGAAGTACCTTGCTGGGCTCCCTTTTGCTGGATCCAGGCTATTCGGTGAACAACTGGATGAAATTATTAAGGAAGCTACTGGCGGGAAGAGTACTTCCATGCCACAAACTAAAACCAGGAAACCTTCCCAGGGTAGGAACCAGTCGAGGTTTCGTTCCTTTCGTTCCTCCAACTGGTCATCCTCTAAGCCCTCGGCCTCGTCCACTAACTCAGCCAAGGACCAAAAATCCAACTGGCGCACAAAGGCGCGTCCACAGAAGACCGCAGGAGCTGCTGCCACTAAGGCAGCCTCCTCTTGACTATCTGGTCGCGCCAGCAACGTCCTTAGTCGGTGGCAGGCTCTCCCACTTTGGCGACGTGTGGTTTCAACATGTCTCCGATCAGTGGGTGCGGGATATCATCTCCCACGGCTACAGGATAGAATTCTCTTCCAGCCCGCCAAACAGATTTTTTCTGTCAACTCCCCCCTGCTCCAAGGCCGCCGCCTTCTCTCAGGCCGTGGCATCCTTGCAAGCCAACGGAGTAATTGTACCGGTTCCCGCCCGGGAACGGTTCAGAGGTTTCTACTCAAATCTCTTCCTAGTCCCCAAAAAGGACGGTTCCTTCCGGCCCATCCTGGATCTCAAGCTTCTCAACAAGCATGTTCAGGTGCGGCATTTTCGCATGGAGTCTCTGCGATCAGTCATTGCCTCAATGACCCAAGGAGATTTCCTGGCATCCATCGACATCAGAGATGCCTATCTGCATGTGCCAATTGCAGTTTCACACCAGCGTTGGCTACGTTTTGCAATCGGAGAGGAACATTTCCAATTCGTGGCTCTCCCCTTCGGGTTAGCCACGGCCCCTTGAGTATTCACCAAGGTCATGGCAGCAGTGGTTGCGGTTCTGCACCTCCAGGGGTTGGCAGTGATTCCTTACATGGACGACCTTCTAGTCAAGGCTTCATCCAGCGCAGACTGTCAGCGGAGTGTCTCGCTCACTCTCGCCACTCTAGCCCAATTCGGGTGGCTTGTCAATCTGCCCAAATCCACTCTGACTCCGACCCAGAGTCTCACGTACCTAGGGATGCAGTTCGAGACTCTGCCGGCAATTGTGAAGCTGCCCTTAGTCAAACAGCAGTCCCTCCATCTGGCGGTGCGCTCTCTGCTGAGGCCCCGCCGTCATTCCATCAGGCACCTAATGCAGGTGCTGGGTCAGATGGTGGCGTCAATGGAGGCTGTTCCCTTTGCCCAGTTCCATCTGCGTCCTCTGCAGCTGGACATTCTCCGCTGTTGGGACAAGCAGACTTCCTCCTTGCACAGGCTAGTGGCTCTGTCGCCACAGACCATGGGCTCCCTTCAGTGGTGGCTTCGGCCCCTCTCTCTGTCTCAGGGGCGCTCTTTCCTGGCCCCGTCCTGGGTGATCCTCACCACGGATGCCAGTCTATCCGGCTGGGGAGCGGTATGTCTCCACCACCGAGCGCAGGGCACTTGGACTCCGTCCGAGTCAGCCCTCTCGATCAATGTGCTGGAAACCAGAGCTGTGTTTCTAGCTCTCCTAGCCTTTCACCACCTGTTGGCGGGCAAGCACATCCGAGTCCAGTCAGACAACGCGACAGCGGTTGCCTACATCAATCACCAAGGCGGGACACGCAGCCGCCTGGCAATGTTGGAGGTTCATCGCATCCTTCAATGGACGGAGGACTCAAAGTCCACCATATCCGCAGTCCACATCCCTGGCGTAGATAACTGGGAGGCAGATTATCTCAGCCGTCAAACCGTGGACAGTGGCGAGTGGTCCCTGCATCCGGCAGTGTTTCAGTCAATCTGCCGCAAGTGGGGCACTCCGGAAGTGGATCTAATGGCATCCCGGCACAACAAGGTTCCGGTTTACGTGGCTCGCTCCCACGATCCTCAGGCCTTTGCAGCGGACGCTCTGGTTCAAGATTGGTCCCAGTTTCGTCTGTCCTACGTGTTTTCCCCCTCTAGCTCTCTTGCCCAGAGTTCTGCGCAAGATCAGAATGGAGGGCCGTCGGGTCATCCTCATTGCTCCGGACTGGCCCAGGCGAGCTTGGTACCCAGACCTGCTCCATCTGTCCGTAGAGGTGCCGTGGCATCTTCCGGACCGTCCAGACCTTCTCTCACAAGGTCCGTTTTTCCGCCAGAATTCTGCGGCTCTCAGATTGACGGCGTGGCTCTTGAGTCCTGGATCTTGACGGCTTCTGGTATTCCTCCTGAAGTCATCTCCACTATGACTCGGGCTCGGAAGTCTTCCTCGGCCAAAATCTATCACAGGACCTGGAGAATTTTCCTGTCCTGGTGTCACTCTTCCGGCCATGCTCCTTGGCCTTTTTCCTTGCCGACCCTTCTGTCCTTTCTACAGTCCGGTCTGCAGCTAGGACTATCCCTCAATTCCCTCAAGGGACAAGTCTCGGCTCTGTCAGTGCTGTTCCAGTGGCGTATCGCCCGGCTGGCTCAGGTCCGCACCTTCATGCAGGGCGCGTCTCACATCATTCCGCCTTACCGGCGGCCCTTGGATCCCTGGGACCTCAATCTGGTCCTCACGGCCTTGCAGAAACCCCCCTTTGAGTCTCTTAGGGAGGTTTCTTTGTTTCGTCTTTCACAGAAAGTGGTCTTTCTAGTGGCCATAACTTCCCTCAGGAGAGTCTCTGATTTGGCTGCGCTCTCTTCGGAGTCACCTTTTTTGGTTTTTCATCAAGACAAGGTTGGTTGTCCGTCCGACTCCAGACTTTCTCCCTAAGGTGGTTTCTCCTTTCCACCTTAACCAGGAAATTACCCTACCTTCCTTTTGTCCGGCTCCTGTTCATCGCTTTGAAAAAGCGTTGCATACTCTGGATCTGGTGCGGGCGCTCCGGATCTATGTGGCTCGCACCGCTGTTCTTAGGCGGTGCACCTCTCTTTTTGTGCTAACCACAGGTCGGCGTAAGGGCCTCTCGGCTTCTAAGCCGACCTTAGCTCGTTGGATTAGGTCGGCCATTTCCGATGCCTACCAGTGTACTCAGGTGCCTCCCCCGCCGGGGATCAAGGCACACTCGACCAGAGCTGTGGGTGCCTCTTGGGCTTTCAGGCACCAGGCTACGGCTCAGCAGGTCTGTCAGGCTGCCACTTGGACTAGCCTGCATACCTTTTCAAAGCACTACCAAGTGCATGCTCATGCTTCGGCAGATGCGAGCTTGGGCAGACGCATCCTTCAGGCGGCTGTCGCCCATTTGTGAAGTTAGGCTCTGCCTACTTCTCAGTTTTTCTGTTTATTCCCACCCATGGACTGCTTTGAGACGTCCCAATGTCTGGGTCTCCCATAGGAACGATAAAGAAAAAGAGAATTTTGTTTACTTACCGTAAATTCTTTTTCTTATAGTTCCGTATTGGGAGACCCAGCACCCTCCCTGTTGCCTGTTGGCAGTTTCTTGTTCCGCGTGTTATCACCGGCTGTTGTCGTGGACAGAGTCTCCGGTTGTTCCGGTTCTTGCTCTGTCTTTACTTGTGGGTGGCTATTCTCCTTCAGCTTTTGCACTAAACTGGCTAGATCTGGTTATCCAGGGGGTGTATATGCTCAGGGAGGAGCTACACTTTTTAGTGTAGTACTTTGTGTGTCCTCCGGAGGCAGAAGCTATACACCCAATGTCTGGGTCTCCCAATACGGAACTATAAGAAAAAGAATTTACGGTAAGTAAACAAAATTCTCTTTTTTGGCTGTAGAAGATGCGCTAGGGCTTATTGTCAGAGCATGTTATGTTATTTATTTATTTTTTTTTTTAAATTTATGTCAATGATTGAGTCATCCATTAATGAAAATAAATATTCACCCCCTTCCCCCACCTACCCGTCTGTGCCAGTATCAGTGATTGGAACATGTGTTAATAAAAAATGAATATTCCCCGTCCACCCTTCTGTGCCAGTATCAGTGATTGGAACGTGTGTAATGTCAAATGAATATTCACCCTCATTCTCCTGTCCGTAATCTCACCCACGCGATTCGCCGGCATCAATGATTCAGTCAGGCTGCCATATTACTGGCCGAGGATCACCTCACAATCCTCGGACTGGCCGGCATCTCTCCTAACCAGTGTGTATTTTTGTGCAGCTGTCACACTCAGGTGAGGAAAGCAAATAGCAAGTCTGAGCATTGCCATGCGATCCTCGGGCAGTAATAAGGCAGTCTGACTGCTGGAACAGAGGGATGGGTGGGGGAAGGGCTGAAAATTAATTTGCCGTTAAGACACGTTCCAATCACTGATGCTGGCACAGGGCACAAGCCCTATTTCAGGATACTATAATAGTATAGTATGCAATTAGGGCTTATTTTTGAAGTAGGGCTTGTATTATAAGCATGCTCGAGAAATGGCAAAAAATCCTCCTAAGTGTTGGCCAGAATGTTCATAATTTGTCAAGTCTCTAATTTCTGGAAATATGTGGGTATGTTGGAGTATTTTGATTTTTATATTTTTAATTTAGGTTTACTTTGTCAAAATTGTAAAATAAAGAAAATTGCTTTGACCGTAAACATACTAATATGTCTGACTGTTAAAGAAGCACTCCTAAGAAGATTTTTTTTTTTCATTAAATTGTGTGTGTGTAATATATAATATAATATAATATATATATATATATATATATATAATATATATTTATATTTATACAGTACAGACCAAAAGTTTGGACACACCTCATTCAAAGAGTTTTCTTTTTATTTTCATGACTCTGAAAATTGTAGATTCACATTAAAGGCATCAAAACTATGAATTAACACATGTGGAATGAAATACTTAACAACAAAGTGTGAAACAACTGAAAATATGTCTTATATTCTAGGTTTTTCAAAGTAGCCACATTTTGCTTTGATTACTGCTTTGCTCACTCTTGGCATTCTCTTGATGAGCTTCAAGAGGTAGTCTCCGGAAATGGTCTTCCAACAGTCTTGAAGGAGTTCCCAAAGATGCTTAGCACTTGTTGGCCCTTTTGCCTTCACTCTGCGGTCCAGCTCACCCCAAACCATCTTGATTGGATTCAGGTCTGGTGACTCTGGAGGCCAGGTCATCTGGCATAGCACCCCATCACACTCCTTAGTCAAATAGCCCTTACACGGCCTGGAGGTGTGTTTGGGATCATTGTCCTGTTGAAAAATGATGGTCCAACTAAATGCAAACTGGATGAAATAGCATGCCGCTGCAAGATGCTGTGGTAGCCATGATGGTTCAGTATGCCTTCAATTTTGAATAAATCCTCAACCATGTCACCAGCATAGCACCCCCACACCATCACACCTCCTCCTCCATGCTTCACGGTGGGAACCAGGCATGTAGAGTCCATCCGTTCACCTTTTCAGCGTCGCACAAAGACATGGTGGTTGGATGCAACGATCTCAAATTTGGACTCCTCAGACCCAAGCACAGATTTCCACTGGTCTGATGTTCATTCCTTGTGTTCTTTAACCCAAACAAGTCTCTTCTGCTTGTTGACTGTCCTTAGCAGTGGTTTTTACCAGCTATTTTACCATGAAGGCCTGCTGCACAAAGTCTCCTCTTACCAGTTGTTTTAGAGATGTCTGCTGCTAGAACTCTGTGTGGCATTGACCTGGTTTCTAATCTGAGCTGCTGTTAACCTGTGATTTCTGAGGCTGGTGACTCGGATAAACTTATCCTCCGTAACAGAGGTGACTCTTGGTCTTCCTTTCCTGGGGCGGTCATCATGTGAGCCAGTTTCTTTGTAGCATTTGATGGTTTTTGCCACTGCACTTGGGGACATTTTCAAAGTTTTCCCAATTTTTCGGACTGACTGACCTTAATTTCTTAAAGTAATGATGGCCACTCGTTTTTCTTTACTTAGCTGCTTTTTTTTCTTTCCATAATACAAATTCTAAAAGTCTATTCAGTAGGACTATCAGCTGTGTATCCACCAGACGTCTGCACAACACAACTGATGGTCCCAACCCCATTTATAAGGCAAGAAATCCCACTTATTAAACCTGACAGGGCACACCTGTAAAGTGAAAACCATTTCCGGTGAGTACCTCTTGAAGCTCATCAAGAGAATGCAAAGAGTGTGCAAAGCAGTAATCAAAGCAAAAGGTGGCTACTTTGAAGAACCTAGAACATAAGACATATTTTCAGTTGTTTATAACACTTTTTTGTTAAGTATTTCATTCCACATGTGTTAATTCATAGTTTTGATGTCCTCAATGTTAATCTACAATTTTCAGAGTCATGAAAATAAAGAAAACTCTTTGAATGAGAAGATGTGTCCAAACTTTTGGTCTTTACTGTATATAATATAATTGTGTGTGTGTGTGTGTGTGTGTGTAGTGTAGAATGAGCCAGATCACCTGAATTGTGCTAGATCCTGGAGAAAGCAGTGGTAGGTGAAATATATAAATACTCACACTACACCTCATGCACACATTTTACTACAACATTTTTATTTTCTATGGGGGTGCTTCTATAACGTGTTATATTACACCATTGTTTTTCTATTGCGTAATGGAAAATATCACGGTAAGTTGTATGCCTACTCTTCAGATATTTAGGTGAGCATCTGTTGTGTTACAGTAAAATTCTGTGAATTTTGGCAGATTATATAGTCACTTTCATCTGTCGGGCAGAGTAATCACTGTATTAACTGTTTCTTTATCGTTCCTTTGGGAGACCCAGACCATGGGTGTTTAGCTTCTACCTCCGGAGGACACACAAAGTACTACACTTAAAAGTGTAGCCTCTCCCCCTGAGCTTATACACCCCCTGGTGAGCTGACCCAGCCTGTTTATCGCTTTGTGTTCATGAGGCATACATCCACACATGCATTCTCATATGATTTTTTCCTTTTGGAACGAGATTGAAGAGTGGGGTCCACATCTGGACCACCGGCATGTCCCTTCTCCCCCCACTGTGTCGGCGGTGTTGTAAGGTTGATTCCTAGGCTGGAGCCTTTACATGCCGTGCTCCTTCACCATCCCTCCTGGGCTCTGGCTTGAAGTGGGAGCCAGCACGGTCTCCATGCTTGGCAGGAGACCGGTCTCCATCCGTAGCCCTTCAGGACCCTGCTGGACCGGAGCACTCATCCCCAGGGACTTGGCCCTGCGTCTCAGCAAGCTAAGTACCTGAGACGTTTAGATTTCGGGGTCCCTATACTTTATTGTTGGGGGAGAGTGTGCTTATTGTGTTTACTGACATTTCCGGCGGGTTCTCTAGCTGTCGCCTGAGAACCGCGCCGATGGTGCCTGCGCGTCGGCCGCGCCGCTCAAATTTAGGCCCCGGCTTCGCCGGAGGCCTAGTTTCTTTTTCACTGCCCTCGCATGTCACTCATGCAGAGGGACAGGCTCGGCTCCTCCCGGCGGCCGTTCTGTACAGGGGAGGGACACTCCCCACTGCAGTGTGTGTCCCCTCCCCTGTAGGTCTCTATGGCCCTCCAGATCCCGCTCCTCAAGTAAGTCCCGCCCCCTCTCTTCGCTTTGGCGGCCATTTTCTCAGCGTTCTCTCTGCGATCAATCATTGCAGCGCTGGTCTGCAGCATCTCTGCTTAGGTGCTGTGCTTGGGGGTCCGGGCTTCGGGATCTGGAAGGCACACAACACCGCTCCAGCGGTCTGGTAAGCCACAACCGGTCTCCGGTTGTGGACCTCTGTATATACTCTCTGGGGTTCATTCTCTGGCAGAGCCCCAACTCCAGCAGCATGTCTCACACGAGGAGCAAGGCCCCAAAGCTTTATGCTGTATGCGCTGCATGTAAGCTCCTGCTGCCTGAACCGAGCACCTTCCCACATTGTGATGCCTGCTCTAACTTGGCGGTGCCACAGCCTGGAGTCTCACCCCCAGTGGTCTCTCAGGCTGCTCCTGCTCCTGTGGCTGAGACCCCGGCTTGGGTAGAATCCTTTTCTAGGTCTATCTCCCAGTCTTTTGCTGAGTCCATGGGACTTCTGTCCAGGACGTTGATTAATATGCATCAGCCCCCTTCACAGGGTGCCTCTGCTGCTAGGGGTCCCTCAGGACCGGAGCTCACAGAGGATTCATCATCAGGGCCCAGACCCCGTCCTCCTAAGAGACGCAGGGTTCCCTCTCCCTCCTCCTCCCGTGGCTCTGATTCCAGAGCTGACTCGCTGGATGAGGAGGATGCCTTTACAGGGGGCTCGGAGGCTAACTCCATGTGCCCCATTGATCTGTCCGAAAGTGACTCAGATCTTAGTGACTTGATTGCCTCTATTAATTCTGTACTGGATCTCAATGCGCCAGTATCAGAGGAGCAACCCTCTCTGGCAGAAAAGCACCAGTTTACCTTGCCTAAGAGAGCAAAGAGTGTGTTCTTTAACCACTCCAGTTTTCAGGCCGCTGTGACCAAGCCTAGGGCCTGTCCTGACAAGCGCTTCCCAAAGCGTGGTTCTGATGACCGTTTTCCCTTTCCACCTGAGGTGGTCAAGGAGTGGGCTCAGTCCCCAAAGGTAGACCCTCCGGTGTCTAGGCTCGCAGCCCGGACCGTTGTGTCGGTGGCTGATGGCACTTCCCTTAAGGATTCCACTGACCGCCAGATTGACCTTCTGGCCAAATCCGTGTATGAAGCGGCGGGGGCCGCGTTTTCTCCAACTTTTGCAGCAGTGTGGGCTCTCAAGGCCATCTCTGCTTCTCTAGAGGAGATGCATTCCCTCACTAGGGAATCTATGCCCGAAATGGATGCCTTAACTTCCCAAGCTTCGGCCTTTTCATCCTATGCCATGTCTGCCATGCTGGAGGCTTCTCACCGCACTGCGGTGGCTTTGGCTAATTCCCTCGCTATCTGCAGAATCTTGTGGCTTCGAGAGTGGAAGGGCAGATGCTTCTTCAAAGTAGTACCTTGCTGGGCTCCCTTTTGCTGGGTCCCGGTTGTTCGGAGAACAGCTGGATGAAATTATTAAGGAAGCTACTGGCGGGAAGACTACTTCCATGCCTCAAACTAAAGCCAGGAAACCTGTCCAGGGTAGGAATCAGTCGAGGTTTCGCTCCTTTCGTTCCTCCAACTGGTCGTCCTCTAAGCCCTCGGCCTCGTCCACTAACTCAGCCAAGGACCAGAAATCCAACTGGCGCACAAAAGCGCGTCCACAGGCCGCCGCCTTATCACAGGCCGTGGCAGCCTTACAGGCCAATGGAGTAATTGTACCGGTTCCCGCCCGTGAACGGTTCAGAGGTTTCTACTCAAATCTCTTCCTAGTTCCCAAAAAGGACGGTACCTTCCGGCCCATCCTGGATCTGAAGCTTCTCAACAAGCATGTTCAGGTGCGGCGCTTTCGCATGGAGTCTCTGCGATCAGTCATTGCCTCAATGACCCAAGGAGATTTCCTGGCATCCATCGACATCAGAGATGCCTATCTGCATGTGCCAATTGCAGTGTCACACCAGCGTTGGCTACGTTTTTCAGTAGGAGAAGATCACTTCCAATTCGTGGCTCTCCCCTTCGGGTTGGCCACGGCCCCTCGGGTATTCACCAAGGTCATGGCAGCAGTGATTGCAGTTCTGCACCTCCAGGGGTTGGCAGTGATTCCTTACCTGGACGACCTTCTAGTCAAGGCTTCATCCAGCGCAGACGGTCAGCGGAGTGTCTCGCTCACTCTCTCCACTCTAGCTCAATTCGGGTGGCTGGTCAATCTGCCCAAATCCACTCTGACTCCGACCCAGAGTCTCACGTACCTAGGGATGCAGTTCGAGACCTTGACGGCACTTGTGAAGTTGCCCTTAGTCAAACAGCAGTCCCTCCAGCTAGCGGTGCGCTCTCTGCTGAGACCCCGCCGTTATACCCTCAGGCGTCTGATGCAGGTGCTGGGTCAAATGGTGGCGTCCATGGAGGCTGTTCCCTTTGCCCAGTTCCATCTGCGCCCCCTGCAGCTGGACATTCTCCGCTGTTGGGACAAGCTGCCTTCCTCCTTACACAGGTTAGTGACTCTCTCGCCACAAACCAGGAGCTCTCTTCAGTGGTGGCTTCGGCCCCTCTCCCTGTCCCAGGGGCGCTCCTTCCTGGCCCCGTCCTGGGTGATTCTCACCACGGATGCCAGTCTATCCGGCTGGGGAGCGGTATATCTCCACCACAGAGCGCAGGGCACTTGGACTCCGTCCGAGTCAGGCCTTTCAATCAATGTGCTGGAAACCAGAGCCGTGCTTCTAGCTCTCCTAGCCTTTCACCACCTGTTGGCGGACAGGCACATTCGAGTACAGTCAGACAACGCGACAGCGGTTGCCTACATCAATCACCAAGGCGGGACAAACAGCCGCCTGGCGATGTTGGAAGTACAACGCATCCTTCAATGGGCGGAGGACTCAAAGTCCACCATATCCGCAGTCCACATCCCAGGCGTGGAAAACTGGGAGGCAGATTATCTCAGCCGTCAAACCGTGGACGGTGGCGAGTGGTCCCTGCACCCGGCAGTGTTTCAGTCAATCTGCCGCAAATGAGGCACTCCGGACGTGGACCTAATGGCATCCCGTCACAACAACAAGGTTCCCGTTTACGTGGCTCGCTCCCACGACCCTCAGGCATTCGCCGTGGACGCACTGGTTCAAGACTGGTCCCAGTTTCGTCTGTCCTACGTGTTTCCCCCTCTAGCTCTCTTGCCCAGGGTTCTGCGCAAGATCAGAACGGAGGGCTGTCGAGTCATCCTTATTGCACCAGACTGGCCCAGGCGAGCTTGGTATCCAGACCTGCTCCATCTGTCCGTAGAGATGCCGTGGCATCTCCCGGACCGTCCAGACCTACTCTCACAAGGTCCGTTTTTCCGCCTGAATTCTGCGGCACTCAAATTGACGGCGTGGCTCTTGAGTCCTGGATCTTGACGGCTTCTGGTATCCCTCCTGAAGTCATCTCCACTATGACTCGGGCCCCTAAGTCTTCCTCCGCTAAGATCTATCACAGGACTTGGAAAATTTTCCTGTCCTGGTGTCGCTCTACTGACCATTCTCCTTGGCCATTCTCCTTGCCGACCCTTCTGTCTTTTCTACAGTCCAGTCTGCAGCTAGGACTGTCCCTCAACTCTCTCAAGGGACAAGTCTCAGCTCTATCAGTGCTGTTCCAGCGGCGTCTCGCTCGGCTGGCTCAGGTCCGCACCTTCATGCAAGGCGCGTCTCACATCATTCCGCCTTATCGGCGGCCCTTGGATCCCTGGGACCTTAATTTAGTTCTCACGGTTTTGCAGAAACCCCCCTTTGAGCCTCTTAGGGAGGTCTCTTTGCATCGTCTTTCACAGAAAGTGGTTTTTCTGGTGGCCATAACTTCCCTCAGGAGAGTCTCTGATTTGGCCGCGCTCTCTTCGGAGTCACCTTTTTTTAGTTTTTCATCAAGACAAGGTGGTTCTCCGTCCGACTCCGGATTTTCTTCCTAAGGTGGTCTCTCCTTTCCACCTTAACCAGGACATTACCCTACCTTCCTTTTGTCCGGCTCCTGTTCATCGCTTTGAAAAAGCGCTGCATACTCTGGATCTGGTGCGTGCGCTCCGGATCTATGTGTCTCGCACCGCTGCTCTTAGGCAGTGCACTTCTCTTTTTGTGCTAACCACAGGTAGGCGCAAGGGCCTCTCTGCTTCTAAGCCGACCTTGGCCCGTTGGATTAGATCGACCATTTCGGACGCCTACCAGAGTTCTCAGGTGCCTCCCCCGCCGGGGATCAAGGCACATTCGACCAGAGCTGTTGGTGCCTCTTGGGCTTTCAGGCACCAGGCTACGGCTCAACAAGTCTGTCAGGCTGCCACTTGGACTAGCCTGCATACCTTTTCGAAGCACTACCAAGTGCATGCTCATGCTTCGGCAGATGCGAGCTTGGGCAGACGCATCCTTCAGGCAGCTGTCGCCCATTTGTGAAGTTAGGTTCTGCCTACTTCTTATTAAAATTATTTTTCTTATAGTTCGGTATTGGGAGACCTAGCACCCTCCCTGTTGCCTGTTGGCAATTTTCTTGTTCCGCGTGTTATCACCGGCTGTTGTCGTGGACAGAGTCTCCGGTTGTTCCGGTTTTTGCTCTGTTGTACTTGTGGGTGGCTATGCTCCTTCAGCTTGTGCACTAAACTGGCTGGGTCTGCTCACCAGGGGGTGTATAAGCTCAGGGGGAGGAGCTACACTTTTAAGTGTAGTACTTTGTGTGTCCTCCGGAGGTAGAAGCTAAACACCCATGGTCTGGGTCTCCCAATACGGAACTATAAGAAAAAGAATTTACGGTAAGTAAACAAAATTCTCTTTTTTTCCATTTAGAATTGAAGCAACGAATAGTAAAATGAATGAATACTTTCTAAGAGAGGTAATCTATGCATTGCTTTATTCAGGTCTATTTATATTGTCCAATACCTTTTTTTCCCCACTTCTAAATAATGCAAACACTCTCTTTATATTCCTAGATCCCAAAGAATTTGATTGCTAAAGGTAATAAAAATAGTTTTATTCTTGCTTCAAAAATTTTCTTGGTAGTTGGTAAAAAATATTTAAATAGCATGATTTGAATGAAGAGAGAGGATAATTTTAACATTAATTTTTTGTAAGCCCAGCATTCCTATCACTACTTTCACTGGCCTTTTTGATAAGGATAGCTCTTGATGGGTCCTAGTATGTCTTAGAAAACAAAAAAAAACTACAAAACTGTGGTAGTTGTAATATATTTGGAATGGGAATTGAATATTGGGGATGTTCGCATTGTGAAATGATGAATGGAAAGGTAAAATTAAACAAATGCTTAAAGAGGACCAACCAGCAGCATTTTGCTATATGAGGTAAAGGCAGAGCCATACAGACTAAGATGCTGAATGCAGACATACCTGTTATAGAAAATTGTGATGCTTGGTTGATTAAATATCTTTAATGAAAGTTGCAGTAAAGCACTGCACTCTGATGTGTGCAACATGGCCGGGTTTTTTGTGGGTCATGCGTTTATTCCTCCTCCGGCGACCTCTGTCTTACCCCCTTTTCTATATTTGTATATGGTGCCGCCATTGTTGTTGGTGGTGTGTGCGCATTGCCACACTACTCAGGTCTTCATTAACCCTTTCATAACCTAGGACGTAACGGTACGTCCTACATCATGAAGGGGTGATCACTCGCTGCTGCTGAGTCGGTGGTGATCCCCGCACATGTCTGCCGATTTGAACAGCAGACGTGTGCCTCGCAGACATAGGTGGTTCCGCGATCGACCCGTGCCTGTTAACCCCTTAAATCGCGCTGTAAAAATGTGACAGCGCAATTTTAAATTGCCGCAGCGGGAAATGTGCCTTTCCCCGCTTCCATCTGAGGCCTCGTGATGCGATCACGGGGACCCGATGGTTGTCATAGTAGCACATGGTCGTGTCATGACTCCTGTTGCTATCATTATGTAGTTCCTGCTACAGCCAGTAGAGCAACAGCTGTAACAACAATGCAGCATTTCTCCTGATCAGAGCAATGCTGCTCTGATCAGGAGAAATAAATCGGCGATCAGATTGCTGATCCTTCTAGCCCCCTAGGGGACTAGTAAAATAAAATAAAGTTTAAAACGAAAAAAAATTAAAAAAAAAAAATATAAAAGAAAATCTCAACCCATTTTCCCCATTGAAAATTAAAGGGTTAAAAAAATACACGTATTTGGTATCGCCGTGTTCAGAAATGCCTGACTTATGAAAATAGAAAATCAATTAATCTGATTGGAATTTTTTGCTGCTACTCCATTTACCAATCGCCAAAATTATGTTTTTAAGGTGTCTTAAATTTTGCACAAAACGCAGTAACAGGCGATCAAAACGGAGCATTTGCGCAAAAATTGCACCAATTTAAAAATATCCACTCAAGACGCAAAAAATAAACAGTCACTGCGCCATAGATCTCGAAAAAAGTGGGAACTCTACGGGTCGCAGAAAATGGCTCAGAAAGTGCTCCACTTTTTTAGACAAACTTCTGATGTTTTTAACCCCTTAAATTAAAGTAGACCTATACATGTTTGGTGTCAACTAACTTGTACCGACCTGAGGCATCAATGTGCACATCAGTTTTACCATATAGTGAACACTGTGAATAAAATACCCCAAAAATAATCGTGCAATTGCACTTTTTTTTTTCTTTTCCACACGACATTTTTTTTGCTGTTTTTCAGTACACTTTCTGGTAAAACCTATGGTTTCATTTAAAACTACAACTCGACAAAAAACAAGCCCTCATATGAAAAGATTGATGGAAAAATAAAGTTATGGCTTTCGGAAGAAGGGGAGCAAAAAAAACCAACCAAACCTAAAATCGCCCGGATGTGAAGGGGTTATATGGCGCCGGAGTCCGTGCAAGCGCGTATTGCAATTTCTGGCACCATTTTATTAAACACATTGTGGTGAAGATTGAGAAGCATCGGCGCATGCGTAGGTGTAAAAAAAGAAATCTGCACATGTGGTCATGCTTCTCATAGTCTTCACCGCAGTGTGTTCAATAAAATGGCGCCGTTGGTCGTAGTATGCGAATGCACGGTTTCCCACGCCATTTTAATCAAGACCTGAGTACTGTGGCAATGCGCACGTGCCGCCAACAACAGAAATGGTGGTGCGATATTCTAATATAGAAAAGGGTGCAGTAGATGGCGGCGTAGAAGGAATAAACATGAGGACCCGACCCACAAAAGACCCGCTCGTGTTGCACACCTCAGTCAAAGTACAGCGCTTTTCTCCAAATTTGATTAAAGATATTCACATCTTTCTGCATTCAGCATCTTACTGCTTGTATGGCTCTGCCCCTACCTCATATAGCAAAATCCTGCTGGTTGGTCCTCTTTAAAAGTAAATGCGAATGTAACATTTAAAAGTGTGCAAAACTATTTGATATAATGTTTTAGATCGGTCATTATCCTTAAAATCACGAGATCATTTCTACAAGTTTGACAAATGTATACTCTGTGTGTTTGCTTACAGAGGGAAGAAACCACAATTGACATCGTTAATGATTGTCTCCAGAAATTATAAGGGTTCATTGTTAATGGTTTGCCCAAATTGACAATTTTTTGTTCTTGCATGTGAATTTTCTATTATGTTAAAGGGAACCTGTCACCAGATTTTTCCCTATTAAACTAAAAGAATCTCCCTCTGCAGCTCCTGGGCTGCATTCTATGAAGGTGCACCTTGGCCCTGACTCCCCTTCCAGACCCCAAAAATAACTTTAGAAATCTTGGCCCTTAGGTATGCTAATTACCTTGGTTGGCCAGATGGGCGGACTCATTTTCTGCTCCTTTACCCCCCTCCTGCCGCTGATCGCCGTCCTCCTTCCTTGATTGACTGGATGACGTCCTCCGTCATTCTCCTCGTCGCATTTTCAAATCTCGCGCCTGTGCAGTTAGGTCGGCTTGCGCAGGCGCAGTTCGCTCTGCCATATCATGGCCAGAGCAGAAAACAGCTGCTCTCGCCGGTGAGATAAATGCGCAGGCGTGAGATTATGGGTGGGTACGAGCATGGCGCTGGTGAGGTCATGCACAGCGCCGACCTCACCAGCGCAATGCTCGTACCCGTCCATAATCTCGCACCTATGCATTTAGCTCACTGGCGCGAGCTAGGGCAACTGTGTTTTCTGCTCTGGCCGCGATATGGCAGAGCGAGCCAACATAACTTCACAGGCGCAAGATTTGAAAACGCGATGAGGAGGATGATTGAGGGCGTCATCACGTCAATTAAGGAAGGAGGATGAAGATCATCGGCAGTATGGGGATAAAGGAGCAGAAAATGAGCCCGCCCATCTGGCCAACAAAGGTAATTAGCATACCTAACTGCCAAGTTTTATAAAGCTATTTTTGGGGTCTGGAAGGGGAGCCAGGGCCAAGGTGCACCTTCATAGAATGCAGCCCAGGAGCTGCAGAAGGGGATTCTTTTAGTTTAATACGTAAAAATCTGGTGACAGGTTCCCTTTTAATGTTTTGATAGTTAAAGCCTAATATTTTATTCAATCAGTCATTTCTGTATGTTTTTCTTGGTACCCACCAATGGTGTATGTTTTACAGAAGGAAGAAATGTCAAGTCTCCAGAAATTGTAACCTTTCAGTGGTGTTTGCCCAAATTGACAACTTGTTTTTTTTTTGTTTTTGTTTTTTTTTTGTTGCATGTTAATTTTATATTTAGCCAATATTATTTTTTGTTGTCTAAGTTCAATAAACCCATCCTATAAAAATAGATTTATTTTTTTTTTTTTTGTGTTCTATATATTATGTTCACTTTTGCCTGCCAGGAAAGTTGGCTTTCTTTCAGGCTGCTCTCACGTGACTTTATTGCTAAATAGCGCTTTTGAAACTGATATAGATTACTGTAGGGTCCTTAAAGCGTAACCGTCGTTTATATTTTTTCTTACATCACTTTTACATGTGAAAATAATCAACTTCGTAATATATATATATATATATGTTATTAAAGAAATCAATTTTTCTCCTCCTGAACTGTTCATTTAAAGTGAACCTGTCACCAGATTTGGCGACGACAAAC
Organism: Anomaloglossus baeobatrachus; assembly: GCF_048569485.1. Lineage (NCBI taxonomy): Eukaryota > Metazoa > Chordata > Amphibia > Anura > Aromobatidae > Anomaloglossus > Anomaloglossus baeobatrachus. The sequence continues at coordinate 237,913,195 of NC_134358.1, read as the reverse complement.
TGCGGCCACCACCAGTGAACTTTTATATACAGCATTCCAGAATACTGTATATAAAAGCCCAGGCTGCTCTGTATAGCGGAAAAAAAACACATTTATAATATTCCCCTAGGAGATAGTCCGGTCCGATGTGTGTCGCTGCTTTCCGGTCCAGCGCCTCCTCTCACCAGTCCGGCGCCTCCTCTCTGTGGCAGTCTTCGTCCTCCTTCTGAGTCCCGTATGCATGACTCATCCTAAGTCACGCACACTAGCCGGCATTGAGGTTCTCTACAAGCGCACTTTGATCTTTCCTCCTCAGGGCAGATCAAAATATTGTAGTGCGCATGCGCAGGGGTATCTTTTAACCTTTTGTCGCGCCTGTGCGTTACAGTACTTTGATCTGCCCTCAGCAGGGCACATCAAAGTGTGCCTTTGCAGGACCTCAATGTCTACTTATGTGGATGAAGTAGACGCGTCATCAACACTGAGCTGGGAAGGAGGAGGACGGAGATTGCAGCAGAGAGGAGGCGCCGGACCTGAGAGCAGCGACACCCGTCGGACAGAACCGCCACCCGAGGTGAGTAAGGCTATGTGCGCACACTATATAGTTTTCTTTTCTTTAGCAAAAAACGCACCTCTGGCTGGAAAAAACGCATGCGTTTTTGCCGCGTTTCAGCCCATGTGTTTTTTTTCACTATACTCAATGGAAAAATGCAGAAAAGTGACATGCTAATTTTTTCTTCAACAAAAACTACAGGAAAAAAAAAGCAATGTGTGCACAGCTTTTCTGAATTTTCATAGACTTTGCTGGGGAAGGAAATGCATGGAGTTTAGGGCTACAAACTGCACTCAAAACTACATGCAAAAACTATAGTGTGCGCACAGGGCAAGGTGTTTGTTACATTGTACAGCGCTGCCTTGGCACTTATATACAGCATTTCAGAATACTGTATATAAGAGCTCAGTGGTGGTGGCACAGCTTATAGGGGAAAACTCTGGTGACCGGTTCCCTTTTAAAAGAAATCTACCAGCAGGTTTTTACTATGTAATCCGAGAGCACCATGATGTAGGGGAAGAGAGCCTGATTATAATGTCACTTACTAGGCTGTGTTTTGCGGTTTCAATACAATAAGTTGTTATTTTTTTTATCAGCAGGAGATAATCACTACAGGAAAAGCTACCTTGTGCTTCCTAATCCATCCACCCCCAGCATTGATTGTCAGCTTTCTATATACATTTTATGTAATGAGAGAAAGCAGCTAGTAAGGGGTGTGCACAGGGTTACACAGGGCTCAACATTCTGAGCGCTGCTAAATTTGCAACAGAGAACACGAATTCTGTCATAACTGTTGCACCCAATAAACTGAGTGATGCATTGCTGAAATCAAGGTCTTTGTTTTCTCCTCATGCTGCTGTCACATAGCAAAATCCTGCTGACAGATTCCCTTAAATCTTCAAATTTCAATTCACTTGTAAAATCTGTCTTCAGTGAATACAGATTCTTCCATTACTGAGATAAGACTGGCCTGTGGTCATAAAGTTCTATGAGGAGGAGGAGTAGACAGACAATTCTGCTGCAAGGGTTCCTGAAATGACAGGCCGGAGTCACACTTGCCAGTGACTCAGTGAGTCTCACATCGGCATCAATCCGGCACATTCTCTGGCCAGGAGGGTTTCAGCTGCATAGAAATACATGCAGCCGACCCGACCCGCTCCTGACAGGAGAGAAGCCAGCCGTGCCGGGTGATGGGATCTGATTAATCGTTCGAGTCATACGTTCATGTGAGCGCACCCTTACAGTTCAATATGGAATTTATTAGCACCAACTGTCATTGACTCTCTACATAATGGGAAAAACCTCTCCAGTAACTACTAGTGTTGAGCAAGCGTGCTCACCGCTCTTTGGTACTCGATCGAGCATCGGGGTGCTCTGGTACTTGGCAGAATATCACAGGTGCTCGGATGTGTCATCCATGAAACAGTGACCACAAAGTACAAGCTTCCTTCACTGTCTGATGTAACATTGAGTGTGAACCACATCATAAAAGAAGTGCATTGGTGTGTTTGAAGTTGCCGCAAGTAAACTTTGTTTGCGCCTCAAATAACTCTGCACACAAAACCGCAGAAAGTGCACCAGACCTTAAGAAGCCGGCTTGCAGTCCAGAAGTACTATGCTTCAAGGTAACGCCTCCACACTCACGCCACTATCTACTCAACACCCGGTGTCTTTAGCGTACTGGGGCAGGTTGAGGACTGGAGCCTTCGCTGACGACTACTGCCCAAGGCTATGTTACATAGGCACCTCAGGGAGAGCCATTCGCAGTCTCTGAATGACTCTCACTGGGGTGAAACAACGTTTTTAGATGTAGTGTATCAAAAGGAAAAGAAAAAATCCCCTCCCGCCAGAAATGCTCTGTATATGGCTGGCTGTATGTGGGTGGAGAGCCGAACTACCCAATCATTGACCTCCATTATACTGGTTACTCAAATTGAGCTTTCAGAGCGTCTGACCTGCTTGAGTCAAGTAACGAGCACCTCAGTGTTTTAGTTCTTGCCCATCTCTACTCGCTACAGATTTTAACCCTGAAATAAGAATGAATGGTCAGTCCATGAGGAGAAAGACACACATGATATATATTACACAGTTGCTAATTTGTGTTTTATTGATTAACCTCTTCTCGAAGCTCGTTTTCACCTTCCTGATTTTACAATTTTGACCATTGTCACTGAGGTAATAACTCTGAAACACTTCAATGGATCCCAATGATTCTGAGATTTTTTTTTTTTGTGACACCTACTTCGTGATAGTGGTTAATTTATTTCAACATTTTTTACTTTTTTTTTGTGAAAATATCGGAATTTTGGTGAAAATTTTGATATTCACAATTTTCAAAGCTTTAATGTCTTTAAACCAGTTATCACACAGTTAATAAGTAAAGTTTACCACGTGTCTACTTTACAGCAGCACAATTTTTAAAACAATCGTTTAACCCTCCTAAGGGAACAAAATTAGCAATTTTTAATTTTTCCATCAAATTTTACAAAAGCAATTTTTCTTCAGCGCTCTATTGGGAGACCCAGACGATTGGGGTATAGCTACTGCCCTCCGGAGGCCACACAAAGCACTACACCAAAAGTGCAAGGCCCCTCCCCTTCTGGCTATACCCCCCCGTGGTATCACGGGTACTCCAGTTTTAGCTTTGTGTGCGAAGGAGGTCAGCAAGAGTCCACCCTTCAGATCAATGTTCTGGAAATCAGGGCAGTGTATCTTGCCCTACTAGCCTTTCAACAGTGGCTGGAAGGAAAGCAGATCCGAATCCAGTCGGACAACTCCACAGCGGTGGCATACATCAACCACCAAGGAGGGACGCGCAGCCGGCAAGCCTTTCAGGAAGTCCGGCGCATTCTGAATTGGGTGGAGGACACAGCATCCACCATCTCCGCGGTTCACATCCCAGGCGTAGAAAACTGGGAAGCAGACTTCCTCAGTCGCCAGGGTATGGACGCAGGGGAATGGTCCCTTCACCCGGACGTGTTTCAAGAAATCTGTCGCCGCTGGGGGGTGCCGGACGTCGACCTAATGGCGTCTCGGCACAACAACAAGGTCCCGGCATTCATGGCGCGGTCGCGCGATCAAAGAGCTCTGGCGGCAGACGCCTTGGTGCAAGATTGGTCGCAGTTCCGCCTCCCATATGTATTCCCGCCTCTGGCACTCTTGCCCAGAGTATTACGCAAGATCAGATCCGATTGCAGCCGCATCATACTCGTCGCCCCAGACTGGCCGAGGAGATCGTGGTATCCGGATCTGTGGCATCTCACGGTCGGCCGACCGTGGTCACTTCCAGACCGTCCAGACCTGCTGTCTCAAGGGCCGTTTTTCCATCAGAATTCTGCGGCCCTGAACCTGACTGTGTGGCCATTGAGTCCTGGATCCTATCGTCAACAGGCTTATCCCAGGGAGTGGTAGCCACAATGAGACAAGCTAGGAAGTCAACTTCTGCTAAGATCTACCACAGAACGTGGAAGATATTCTTATCCTGGTGCTCTGCTCAGGGAGTGTCTCCCTGGCCATTTGCATTGCCCACTTTTCTGTCTTTCCTGCAATCAGGGTTGGAAAAGGGCTTGTCGCTCAGCTCCCTTAAAGGGCAAGTCTCGGCACTATCCGTGTTTTTTCAGAAGCGTCTAGCACGTCTTCCTAAGGTGCGCACGTTCCTGCAGGGGGTCTGTCATATTGTGCCCCCGTACAAGCGGCCGTTGGATCCATGGGATCTGAACAGAGTACTAGTTGCTCTCCAGAAGCCGCCTTTCGAGCCTCTCAAAGAAGTTTCTTTTTCTCGCCTGTCACAGAAAGTGGCGTTTCTTGTTGCGATCACATCGCTTCGGCGAGTGTCTGAGCTGGCAGCTCTGTCATCCAAGGCTCCCTTCTTGGTGTTCCACCAGGACAAGGTAGTGCTGCGCCCCATTCCGGAGTTTCTCCCTAAGGTCGTATCCTCGTTTCATCTTAATCAGGATATATCCTTGCCTTCCTTTTATCCTCATCCGGTTCACCGGTATGAAAAGGACTTGCGTTTTCTAGATCTGGTGAGAGCACTCAGGATCTACATTTCCCGCACGGCGCCCATGCGCCGTTCCGATGCACTTTTTGTCCTTGTCGCCGGTCCGCGCAAGGGGTTGCAGGCTTCTAAAGCCACCTTGGCTCGATGGATCAAAGAACCAATTATAGAGGCCTACCGTTCTGCTGGGCTTCCGGTTCCTTCAGGGCTAAAAGCCCACTCAACCAGAGCCGTGGGTGCGTCCTGGGCATTACGGCACCAGGCTTCGGCTCAACAGGTGTGTCAGGCAGCTACCTGGTCGAGTCTGCACACTTTCACCAAGCATTATCAGGTGCATACCTATGCTTCGGCGGATGCCAGCTTAGGTAGAAGAGTCCTGCAGGCGGCAGTGACATCCCCGTAGGGGGAGGCTGTTTTGCAGCTCTAACATGAGGTATTTCTTTACCCACCCAGGGACAGCTTTTGGACGTCCCAATCGTCTGGGTCTCCCAATAGAGCGCTGAAGAAGAAGGGAATTTTGTTACTTACCGTAAATTCCTTTTCTTCTAGCTCTTATTGGGAGACCCAGCACCCGCCCTGTTGTCCTTCGGGATTGTTTTTGCTGTTTGCGGGTACACATGTTGTTCATGTTGAACGGTTTTTCAGTTCTCCGATGTTACTCGGAGTTAATTTGTTTAAACCAGTTGTTGGCTTCCTCCTTCTTGCTTTGGCACTAAAACTGGAGTACCCGTGATACCACGGGGGGGTATAGCCAGAAGGGGAGGGGCCTTGCACTTTTGGTGTAGTGCTTTGTGTGGCCTCCGGAGGGCAGTAGCTATACCCCAATCGTCTGGGTCTCCCAATAAGAGCTAGAAGAAAAGGAATTTACGGTAAGTAACAAAATTCCCTTCTTTTGGGGAACACGTCACATTTGAAGTGACTGAGGTGCCTATTAGAGATAAAATACCCAAAAGTGAGAGGTGCATTTTTTAAAATGGTGTCAAAGTGCTCAAAACCACATTCAAGAAGTTTATTAACCCCTCTTGGTGTTTCACAGGACTTTAAAGTCAAATTTTAATTTTTTCCTTCCACATTACTTTCTCACAACAATGTTGCTTTAGCCCCAAATTTTACATTTTCTCAAGAATAACAGGAGAAAATGCGGATAAAATTTGTTGCGCAATTTCTTCTGAGTATGTGGATACTCCATATGTGGTGGAAAACTATTGTTTGGTTGCAAGGCACGGCTTGGTAGGGAAGTAAAACCAATTGACTAATTGCCTAACCAATTGCCTAAATAGTGGAACCCCCCCCCCCTCCCCTAGTGGATCTTTTTTGGAAACTACACCCTTAAATAAATTTTATCAAGTTTAAAAACGTGGTGAGTATCTTGAACTCCCAGGTTAAACCACCGTTTTATGACATGGAGCCGTAAAAATAAAAAATCACATTTTACCCACAAAAATGTTGTTTAAGCCTTAAATGTTTAATTTTCGCAGGGATAACAGGAGAGATTGTACAATAACTTATATGGTACATTTTCACCAGAGTGTGCCAATACCCCACATGTGATGGAAAACTGCTGTTTGGGAACATGGCAGGTCTCAAAAGTGAAGGAGCGCCATTTTGGCTGGAATAGATTGCAGACGCCATGTCACATTTAAAGATTCCCTAACATGCTAAAACCGAAGAAACCCCCCTCACAAATTACTCTAGTGTGGATACTACACCTCTTATGGAATTCATATAGGTGTATAGTGAGCATCTAGGTGATTCACGGAATTGTATAACATTGGGAAGTGGACATGTTGCTTTGGCCCTAAAGGGTATTAGGAGAAAAAAAGACCATACAATGTTTGACACAATGTCCTCCTGAGGTCGCAAATACCCTACATGTAGTTGACAACTACTTTTGAGGCAGAGTGTAAGGGTAAGAAGGAAAGGAGCGCCATATGGAGTTCAGATTTTGTTGGAATGGTTTGGGGTGCCATATCACATTACCAGAGCCCTTGACATGAGAGAAAAGCAGATATGCCACCCCCCTCCACCAAATAAGTGACACCATTTTACCATTTTAGAAAGTATACTACTCAATGAATTAATCTAGGGGTGCAGTGAGCATATTGACACCAATGGTGTGTCACAAAATTTTATACTATTGAGTGGTGAAGCAAAAAAAACTATTTTTTTTTTTTATTTTTTTTTTTTACCACTAAAATGGGAGACCCAGACCATGGGTGTTTAGCTTCTGCCTCCGGAGGACACACAAAGTACTACACTTAAAAGTGTAGCTCCTCCCTCTGAGCTTATACACCCCCTGGTAGCCAGTCCTAGCCAGTTTATCGCTTTGTGTTCAGGAGGTCATACATCCACACATGCATTCTCATCTGATTGTTTGACTTTTGGAAAGAGTTTGAAGAAAAGCGGGTCCATGTCTCTATAGCCCTCCAGTTCCCGCTCTTTTATAGGAACGCCCCTAGTCCCGCCCCCTCCATTTCTCAGGCAGAGTTCACTCTGCTCTGGGACATCCTGCATTCTGCATCTCTGCTGAGGTGCTGCGCTCTGGGGGACCGGGCTTGGGGATCTGGAGGGCACACAACACCGCGCTCAGTGGTCTGGTAAGCCACAGCCGGTCTCCGGTTGTGGACCTCTGTATATTCTCCCTGGGGTTCATTCTCTGCAAAGCCCCCACTCCAGCAGCATGTCTCACACAAGGAGCAAGGCTCCAAAGCTTTATTCTGCATGCACTGCATGTAATCTCCTGCTGCCTGAGCCGAGCATTTATCCACACTGATGGTTGCTCTAACTTGGCGGTGCCACAGCCTGGAGTCTCACCCCCAGTGGTCTCTCAGGCTGCTGCTGCACCTGTGATTGAACCCCCGGCCTGGGTAGAGTCCTTTTCTAGGTCCATATCCCAGTCATTTGCTGAGTCCATGGGACTTTTGTCCAGGACTTTGATGAATATGCATCAGCCCCCCTCTCAGGGTGCCTCTAATACTCTTGACAGAGGACTCCTATCCTCTGACCTCCGTCCATCAGAGCTCACGGAGGATTCATCATCTGATCCCAGACCCCGTCCTTCTAAGAGAAGGTGCAGGGTTTCCTCCCCCTCCCCATCCCACGGCTCTGTGTCAAGAGCTGACTCAAGATGAGGAGGATGCTCTCACTGGGGTCTCGGAGGCTATGTATCCCATCGATTTCTCTGAGGGTGACTCAGATCTTAGTGATTTGATTGCTTCTATTAATTCTGTGCTGGATCTCAAGCCGCCAGTATCAGAGGAGCAACTCTTTGGCAGAAAAACATCAGTTTACCTCGCCTAAGAGAGTGAAGAGTGTGTTCTTTAACCACTCCAGTTTTCAGACCGCTGTGACCAAACCCAGGGCCTGCCCTGACAAACGCTTTCCAAAGCGTGGTTCTGATGACCGGTTTCCATTTCCACCTGAGGTGGTCAAGGAGTGGTCTCACTCCCCAAAGTTAGACCCTCTGGTGTCTAGGCTATCAGCCCGGACCATTGTGTGGGTGGCTGACGGCACCTCACTTAAGGATTCCACTGACCGTCAGATTGACCTTCTGGCCAAATCTGTGTACGAAGCTGCGGGGGCCGCGTTTTCCCCGACTTTTGCAGCAGTGTGGGCTCTCAAAGCCATCTCTGCTTCTCTAGAGGAGATGCATTCCCTCACCAAGGAATCTATGCCTGAGATGGTTACCTTAACTGCTCAGGCTTCAGCCTTTTTCATCTTATGCCATGTCTGCCATGCTAGAGGCTGCTCACCGCACTGCGGTGGCTTCAGCTAATTCTCTTGTTATCCGCAGGATTTTGTGGCTTCGAGAGTGGAAGGCAGATGCTTCGTCCAAGAAGTACCTTGCTGGGCTCCCTTTTGCTGGTTCACGGCTGTTTGGTGAACAGCTGGATGAAATCATTAAAGAAGCTCCTGGCGGGAAGAGTGCTTCCATGCCACAAACTAAGACCAGGAAACCCGCCCAGGGTAGGAATCAATCGAGGTTTCGTTCCTTTCGTTCCTCCAACTGGTCATCCTCTAAGCCTTCCGCCTCGTCCGCTAACTCAGCCAAGGATCAGAAATTCAACTGGCACCCAAAAGCGCGTCCGCAAAAGACCGCAGGAGGCTCTGCCACTAAGGCAGCTTCCTCATGACTCTCGGCCCGCTCCAGCCACGTCCTTAGTCGGTGGCAGGCTCTCCCACTTTGGCGACGCTTGGTTAAAGCAGGTCTCCGATCAGTGGGTGAGAGACATCATATCTCACGGCTACAGGATAGAATTCTCTTCCAGCCCTCCAAACAGATTTTTTCTCTCAACTTCCCCCTGCTCCAAGGCCGCCGCCTTCTCGCAGGCCGTGGCGTCCTTGCAGGCAAACGGAGTGATTGTCCCAGTTCCCGCTCAGGAACGGTTCAGAGGTTTTTACTCAAATCTCTTCCTAGTTCCAAAAAAGGACGGTACCTTCTGGCCCATCCTGGATCTCAAGCTTCTCAACAAGCATGTCCGGGTGCGGCATTTTCGCATGGAGTCTCTGCGATCAGTCATTGCCTCTATGACCCAAGGGGAGTTCCTTGCGTCCATCGACATCAGAGATGCCTATCTACATGTGCCAATCGCAGTGTCACATCAGCGTTGGTTACATTTTGCGATAGGATCATTTCCAATTCGTGGCTCTCCCCTTCGGGTTAGCCACGGCCCCTCGGGTATTCACCAAGGTCATGGTGGCAGTGATTGCGGTCCTGCACCTCCAGGGGTTAGCAGTGCTTCCTTATCTGGACGACCTTCTGGTCAAGGGTCCATCCAGCGCAGACTGTCAGCGGAGTGTTTCGCTCACTCTCGCCACCCTAGCCCAATTCGGGTGGATTGTCAATCTGCCCAAATCCACTCTGACTCCGACCCAGAGTCTTACTTACCTAGGGATGCAGTTCGAGACTTTGCCGGCACTTGTGAAGTTGCCCTTAATCAAACAGCAGTCTCTCCGGCTAGCGGTGCGCTCTCTCCTGAGGCCCCGCCGTTATTCCCTCAGGCACCTGATGCAGGTGCTGGGTCAAATGGTGGCTTCCATGGAGGCGGTTCCCTTTGCCCAGTTCCATCTGCGTCCTCTGCAGCTGGACATTCTCCGCTGTTGGGACAAGCGGCCTTCCTCCTTACAGAGGTTAGTGGCTCTGTCGCCACGGACCAGGACCTCTCTTCAGTGGTGGCTTCGACCCCTCTCCCTGTCCCAAGGGCGCTCCTTCCTGGCTCCGTCCTGGGTGATAGTCACCACGGATGCCAGCCTATCCGGCTGGGGAGCGGTACATCTCCACCACAGAGCTCAGGGCACTTGGACTCTGTCCGAGTCAGCCCTTTCAATTAATGTGCTGGAAACCAGAGCTGTGCTTCTAGCTCTCCTAGCCTTTCACCACCTGTTGGCGGGCAGGCACATTCGAGTCCAGTCAGACAACGCGACAGCGGTTGCCTACATCAATCACCAAGGCGGGACACGCAGCCGCCTGGCAATGTTGGAGGTCCAACGCATTCTTCAATGGGCGGAGGACTCCAAGTCCACCATATCCGCAGTCCACATCCCTGGTGTAGAAAACTGGGAGGCAGATTATCTCAGCCGTCAATCCGTGGACGGTGGCGAGTGGTCTCTGCACCCGGCAGTGTTTCAGTCAATCTGCCGCAAGTGGGGCACTCCGGTCGTGGACCTAATGGCATCCCGTCACAACAACAAGGTTCCGGTTTACGTGGCTCGCTCCCACGATCCTCAGGCCTTCGCCGCGGACGCTCTGGTTCAAGACTGGTCCCAGTTTCGTCTGTCCTACGTGTTTCCCCTTCTAGCTCTCTTGCCCAGAGTCCTGCGTAAGATCAGAATGGAGGGCCGTCGAGTCATCCTCATTGCACCGGACTGGCCCAAGCGAGCTTGGTATCCGGACCTGCTCCAACTGTCCGTGGAGATGCCGTGGCATTTTCCGGACCGTCCAGACCTGCTCTCGCAAGGTCCGTTTTTCCGCCCGAATTCTGCGGCACTCAAATTGACGGCGTGGCTCTTGAGTCCTGGATTTTGACGGCTTCTGGTATTCCTCCTGAAGTCATCTCCACTATGACTCGGGCCCGTAAGTCTTCCTCCGTCAAGATCTATCACAGGACTTGGAAAATTTTCCTGTCCTGGTGTCGCTCTTCCGGCCATTCTCCTTGGCCATTTTCATTCCGCCTTATCGGCGGCCCTTGGATCCCTGGGACCTTAACTTGGTCCTCACGGTATTGCAGAAACCCCCCTTTGAGCCTCTTAGGGAGGTTTCTTTGTATTGTCTTTCTCAAAAGGTGGCCTTTCTAGTTGCCATAACTTCTCTCAGGAGAGTCTCTGATTTGGCTGCGCTCTCCTCGGAGTCACCTTTTTTGGTTTTTCACCAAGACAAGGTAGTTCTCCGTCCGACCCCGGACTTTCTTCCTAAGGTGGTCTCTCCCTTCCACCTTAACCAGGATATTTCTTTGCCTTCCTTCTGTCCGGCCCCTGTTCATCGCTTTTAGAAAGCGCTGCATACTCTAGATCTGGTGCGTGCTCTCCGGATTTATGTGGCTCGCACCGCTGCGCTTAGGCGGTGCACCTCTTTTTGTGCTAACCACAGGGCGGCGCAAGGGTCTCTCTGCTTCTAAGCCGACCTTGGCCCGTTGGATTAGATCGACCATTTCGGACGCCTACCAGAGAACTCAGGTGCCTCCCCCGCCGGGGATCAAAGCACACTCGACCAGAGCTGTCGGTGCCTCTTGGGCTTTTAGGCACCAGGCTACGGCTCAACAAGTCTGTCAGGCTGCCACTTGGACTAGCCTGCATACCTATGCGAAGCACTACCAAGTGCTTGCTCATGCGTCGGCAGATGCGAGCTTGGGCAGACGCATCCTTCAGGCGGCTGTCGCCCACTTGTGAAGTTAGGCTCCGCCTACTTCTTAGTTTTTTCGGTTTATTCCCACCCAGGGACAGCTTTGGAACGTCCCATGGTCTGGGTCTCCCAAAGGAACGATAAAGAAAAAGAGAATTATGTTACTTACCGTAAATTCTTTTTCTTATAGTTCCGTATTGGGAGACCCAGCTCCCTCCCTGTTGCCTGTTGGCAATTTTCTTGTTCCGTGTGTTATCACCGGCTGTTGTCATGGACAGAGTCTCCGGTTGTTCCGGTTCTTACTCGGTTCTACTTGTGGGTGGCTATTCTCCTTCAGCTTTTGCACTAAACTGGTTAGGACTGGCTACCAGGGGGTGTATAAGCTCAGAGGGAGGAGCTACACTTTTAAGTGTAGTACTTTGTGTGTCCTCCGGAGGCAGAAGCTGAACACCCATGGTCTGGGTCTCCCAATACGGAACTATAAGAAAAAGAATTTACGGTAAGTGACAAAATTCTCTTTTTTAGCCCAAGAGTTCCAATTTTCACAAAGGGTATAGGTTAAAAAAAACTCCTGAGCATGTCAATATGCCACATGTGACCTGTACAGTACTGTTTTGACTGCACCATAGGGCTTGGCATGGAAGGAGCACCATTTGAATTTTGGAGCACAGATTTTCCTAAAATAGTTTGTGGACTCCATTTGCAGAGCCTGTAGGTGCCAGAAGAGCAGAAAACTTACCTCAGGTGACCACATTTTGGAAATTACACACCTCTATGAATTAATGTATGGGTGTCGGGACAATTTAGTCTGGTTTCATAGGTGTTTGCCAAACACAGTGATTGTTGCTGAATTAAAAATTGCAAATAAGCCTTTGTAGTGCTCGTACATTGTTTGCAGCTAGTTTCTGGAGAGACCCTCCTCACTACAACAATGCCAAACGTGGACACTAAATGTGGTTTAGGCACATCGTTGTGCTCAGAAGGGAAGGGAGCATTTTTGAATTTGGGATTTCAGATTTTGCTGGATTTCTTTTAAAGGGGGGACATAGCACTTTTCTAGAGAGTTTGTGCTGCCATTAATATGTAAGCCCCCAACATTTCCGTTAACGGATGACGATCCTGAGTGAGGGCTTGGGTATTTGTGAGTTGAGTTGAATGCTATTGGTGGGAATTTGGGATGCAGAACATTTTGGATCAGTTCAGATTTATCCTGTGCTCTATGCTGAGCATCTTCATTAGGTCTTCTATTTACATCTCCAAAATATGTAATTCATATGAAACACACAACAGATCCATTCACTAAGTAGGCTTCAGAGTTACTCCAGACTTTGACCTCTGTTAAGCAGTGTCCTTTTCAAAGGTGCACAAAACTGTTATTGACCGCACACTTGTTCACGTAAAAAGACATACAGATAGATGGACACCGCTGGACCACACGCCAGAAGGGAGTTTAAAGGGAACCTGTCGGGTGCAATATGCACCTAGAACCACGAGCGGTTCTGGGTGCATATTTATAATCCCTGCCTAACTGGCCTAGCATCTAGTAGCATAGATAAAGAGATCTTTAGAAAAAGTATTTATAAAGGCCGTTTATGAGATGCTAATGAGCGCAGGGACTAGTTCGTAAGGGAATTAGCTCCTGCGCTCATTCCGCCCTCTTAACATGTTAGCACGGCCACAGGTGAGTAACATGCTATTCAGTGCCTACTGCCTAGCGTCGTCATCAACGGTAACGTGCATACCTCTTAATTTTGACCGTCGGCACTTACGGTCATACGCAGTAGACCTCTCTGTTGCCGGGACGTGTACACCCAGCATCATAGTGCTGTGACCTGATCATGCACACTGCCCGGTGTCTGATGTGATGAGAACGAACAGGTATGCGCGTCACCACTGATGAGGCTAGGCAGTGGGCATTGACTAGCATGTTAACATGCCCCTGTGGGCATGTTAAGAGGGCGGGATGAGCGCAGGACTTAATGCACTTGTGACTAGTCCCTGCGCTGATTAGCATATTAAAGATCTTTACAAATACTTTTTCTAAAGATCTCTATGTACACACGTGGTCAAAATTGTTGGTACCCCTCATTTAATGAAAGAAAAACCCACAATGATCACAAATAAGTTGAATCTGACAAAAATAATGATAAAAATCCATGAAAATGAACAAATGATGGTCAGACATTGCTGCTTTTCAACCATGCTTCCACAGATTCTTAAAAAAAATAAAATAAAACTGAAACAGGCCTGGACAGAAATGCTGGTACCCCTGGAAATAATGTGACAAAAGGGGCATGTTAAATCAAGGTGAGTCTACTAATTAGCATCACAGGTGTCTACAATCTTGTAAACAGTCAGTGGGCCTGTATATAGGGACACTCACTGTGCTGTTTGGTGACATGGTGTGTACCACACTTAACATGGACTAGAGGAATCAAAGGAAAGAGTTGTCTCAGGAGATTGGAAAGAAAATTATAGACAAGCATGTTAAAGGTAAAGGTTATGACCATCTCCAAGCAGCTTGATGTTCCTGTGACTACAGTTGCACATATTATTCAGAAATTTAAGGTCCATGGGACTGTAGCCAACCTCCCTGGACAAATCAAAGAGACGGATAATAAGAATGGTAACAAATGAGCCCAGAAAAACTTCTAAAGAGATTAAAGGTGAACTTCAAGCTCAAGGAACATCAGTGTCAGATCGCACCATCCATCGTTGTATGAGCCAAAGAGGACTTCATGGGAGTCGACCAAGGATGACACCATTGTTGGAAAAAAAAATAAATCATAAAGCCAGACTGGAATTTGCCCAACTACATGTTTACAAGCCAAAAAGCTTCTGGGAGAATATCCTATGGACAGATGAGACAAAAGTGGAACTTTTTGGCAAGGTACATCAGCTCTATGTTCACAGACAGAAAAATTAAGCATATCAAGAAAAGAACACTGTCCCTACTGTGAAACATGGAGGAGTTTTCTCTTGAGGAGTGGGCCAAAATATCTATTGAGATGTGCAGAAGTCTCATATTAACTTAAGGGTACCATAATTTCTATCCAGGCCTATGTCATGAATTTTATTTTTAAGAAATGTCAGATTTTCATTTATTCATTTTTATGGATTTTTTTTTTTTACGATCACTTTTGTCAGATTCAAGTTATTGCTATGACAATTGTGGGTTTTTCTTTAATTAAATGAGGGGTACCAACAATTTTGACCACGTGTGTAAGCTAGCCTGGGACAGTTGTGTACGCCCCTGATGAAGCAATACAAGGTGGCGTAGCGTGTGGGGCTGGTGCTTCCACACTGCTTCCGCTACAGTTTATCCTTGAGTACTGTATCAACAGGCTTTCCTTACACTGTACCTTGCAATACGATTGTTAACTATGTATCTCTTCATGTTGCTATTCATTCATTATATGAGCCTGTGATTTGTATTGTCTGTTTATTGAAGTTTCAGTGGTGGGGTGCATTTCTATATATGTGGGGACCCTTTCTTTTATGGTCTTCCCCCCTTTTTTAATGGTGGTCTATAAAATTCCTGCACTTATTAAAATTGATCATTTTTTGCATTCAGAAAGTTTTCATATTGTCCTCCTTTTACCTCTGGATTTATCCAGTACATACAGTCAGGGCCAGAAATATTTGGACAGTGACACAAGTTCTGTTATTTTAGCTGTTTACAAAAACATGTTCAGAAATACAATTATATATATAATATGGGCTGAAAGTGCACACTCCCAGCTGCAATATGAGAGTTTTCACATCCAAATCGGAGAAAGGGTTTAGGAATCATAGCTCTGTAATGCATAGCCTCCTCTTTTTCAAGGGACCAAAAGTAATTGGACAAGGGACTCTAAGGGCTGCAATTAACTCTGAAGGCGTCTCCCTCGTTAACCTGTAATCAATGAAGTAGTTAAAAGGTCTGGGGTTGATTACAGGTGTGTGGTTTTGCATTTGGAAGCTGTTGCTGTGACCAGACAACATGCGGTCTAAGGAACTCTCAGTTGAGGTGAAGCAGAACATCCTGAGGCTGAAAAAAAGAAAAAATCCATCAGAGAGATAGTAGACATGCTTGGAGTAGCAAAATCAACAGTCGGGTGCATTCTGAGAAAAAAGGAATTGACTGGTGAGCTTGGGAACTCAAAAAGGCCTGGGCGTCCACGGATGACAACAGTGGTGGATGATCGCCGCATACTTTTCTTTGGTGAAGAAGAACCCGTTCACAACACCAACTGAAGTCCAGAACACTGTCAGTGAAGTAGGTGTATCTGTCTCTAAGTCAACAGTAAAGAGAAGACTCCATGAAAGTAAATACAAAGGGTTCACATCTAGATGCAAACCATTCATCAATTCCAAAAATACAGGCCAGAGTTAAATTTGCTGAAAAACACCTCATGAAGCCAGCTCAATTCTGGGAAAGTATTCTATGGACAGATGAGACAAAGATCAACCTGTACCAGAATGATGGGAAGAAAAAAGTTTGGAGAAGAAAGGGAACGGCACATGATCCAAGGCACACCACATCCTCTGTAAAACATGGTGGATGGAGGCAACGTGATGGCATGGGCATGCATGGCTTTCAATGGCACTGGGTCACTTGTGTTTATTGATGACATAACAGCAGACAAGAGTAGCCGGATGAATTCTGAAGTGTACCGGGATATACTTTCAGCCCAGATTCAGCCAAATGCCGCAAAGTTGATCGGACGGTGCTTCATAGTACAGATGGACAATGACCCCAAGCATACAGCCAAAGCTACCCAGGAGTTCATGAGTGCAAAAAAGTGGAACATTCTGCAATGGCCAAGTCAATCACCAGATCTTAACCCAATTGAGCATGCATTTCACTTGCTCAAATCCAGACGTAAGACGGAAAGACCCACAAACAAGCAAGACCTGAAGGCTGCGGCTGTAAAGGCCTGGCAAAGCATTAAGAAGGAGGAAACCCAGCGTTTGGTGATGTCCATGGGTTCCAGACTTAAGGCAGTGATTGCCTCCAAAGGATTCGCAACAAAATATTGAAAATAAAAATATTTTGTTTGGGTTTGGTTTATTTGTCCAATTACTTTTGACCTCCTAAAATGTGGAGTGTTTGTAAAGAAATGTGTACAATTCCTACAATTTCTATCAGATATTTTTGTTCAAACCTTCAAATTAAACGTTACAATCTGCACTTGAATTTTGTTGTAGAGGTTTCATTTCAAATCCAATGTGGTGGCATGCAGAGCCCAACTCACGAAAATTGTGTCACTGTCCAAATATTTCTGGACCTAACTGTATATGGTTCAAGCTGTGCCCTTATTTCCCTTGTTCTGGTTTGGTTTTAAAGTACAGTTAGTACATAAACAAATCACCAAGCAAGGTACAGTGATCAATTGCAATGTCAGATCAGCCCCATGTTGAATTGTATTACATGAACCTACACCTCTTAGTATGCCCTTTACAATGGTAAGGAGATACTGGAAGTAGTTATGGGCAAGCACTACCATGCTTGGTACTTTATAACTAGTAGTTGGACGCTCGGACAGGCTTCACTCAAGTACTGAGTATAATGGAAGTCATTGGGCAATTTAGTATTTTTCAGGACAATTTTTGTGAAAAATGCTCTAATTGCCCACTGACTTCCATTATACTCTGTATATGAGTCAAGCCCAACTGCTCGATATGAGTAGAGCTCGCTCTTCACTAATGGGGAGTTGTTACCAACCATCAGACTGCTGACCATACAGGAACCACAATACTGATAAGACGAACATTTACATCCAGGTACCTTTTTTATAGGTGACCTCTGCTCTGATTGGATTCGTTCCTGTTCAGATTTCCCTCTTCTCTGTCTTCAGCAGCACTTCCCGACTCAGTGCACTTAAAAATAAAAGCATCATTATCCTGCCCCATAACTAGAAATATCTTTGTGCCCCTGAATAAATAATTGCTGTGCTTTTTGCACAAAATATATAACTAATCACTACCCCTCTGTAAAATATCCCCCCCCCCAACACACTCACTCTCACACTCACTTTCAAACTGTCGCATACACACACAACCACCGACAGGCAGCACAACACATACACACTGTACTTCCCCCAAGTAGCGCACATACAGACACACACAGTACTCCCCTCAGGCAGCACACACTGTACCCCCCACTGGCAAAACAGTTTCCCTTTTCACAAATGTGCCTCCATCATGTGCCCTCACAATGACATTAACACCCTTCATCCACAATAAGGCATTTGTCAGCTCTTTGATGGAGCTGACTTTTGCCAGTGCCATCTTCTCTGCCTCTGTACTTATGTGCTAGCAGCAGCGGGATGAGGTCACAGAGTACTGTACTTGTCACGCCGCTGCACACAGAGGCTGGGGATGATGGGAGCTCCTCAGCTCCAGTACATTTGAACATAGAAAGCAAAAAGCGGCATCTGCCAGACAGGTCCATAGGCCACAGCAAAGCTTTTGGCGGAACGCATGTTGTGCAGGCCTATACTACACCAGCACCATACTCTCACTGTGTAATGCTTCTAAGTGGCTGTACAAACTGTACTATAGTCTTCCCTAGTTTTAGCACATGGTGTTAACTGTACACGAGCTGCTTAAAAAGTAGGCTGCCGGTACAGAGGTTGTCCTCATAGAGATGGTAACATGGTGCACCAAATCCCACTAATTCACAAGGGGTGGGGAGGGTGTATTTGTGAGGTCTTCTCAAGGTGCACACACTGCATTATTAGAACACAAAAACAATCCATCAAGGCATGGTCATATGGTAAACCAGGGTGCTGCCTAATCTGCAGCTTATTTGTTAGCTCTGTATACAACAGAAGGCCTCAATCCATCACTGTATTTTCTGCATCTACAGTAATATAACTTAAATATGATGACTTGGAAATCTGGCCAATTAATTACTAACTTACAATGAAATCTGAACTGCCAATAAATTTATGCAATTTGAAGAAAAAAATCTAAAGGTTTAGTCCTGCTCTACACCCACATCAGTAGGTAAGCAGGGCAGGTGATGTCTATCGGGATGTGTGCCTGCCGGTCAGTACATTTGATGAAATCAATAAAAAGCTAAGTCATGCCAAGCACTGATACAGTAATATCTTGTGCAGTAGCATCAAGCCTGCAGTGCAATTTACATTACATTACATGCAATGTTCTGCATGCACCACCTATTGCGTCTTGCACATCTTACTCCAGTTGGTGTCTGTCTGAGACTAGCATATGAAACATCAGTCTTAGGTCTCATTCATGTGTCAGTATTTTTGCATCAGTGTATGTATGACAAACCCAGGAGTGGAACTCCCAATATGTAGAAGGTGTCATAATATTCGCACATACCTCCAATTAGAAATGTAGTATAGTTCTTCTGATTCACTCTCGCTTACCTCATGTGCAGGGAATTGCAGGGCATTAGGTATCCATAGTTATAACCACTAGCAACTAACTGTAACCACCGTGTTTTTCCCAAAAAAAAGCCATCCCCAAAAATAAGCCCTAGCAGGGATTTTCAGCATTTTTGGAGCAAGGCTTTTAAATATAAGCCCTCCCCTGAAAATGAGCCCTAGTCGCGATTCAATAATTAAGTATCCATGCAGCTAAAAAAGTTAGATACTGCAGGACACTTCATTATAGAAAGCGGGCACCCCGTCATACTCAACAGACGCAAGGGCAGAGGACTTGCAGTGATCGTACCCACCAATCTCTCACACACGTCACACACGTCCGATATCGCACACACCTATCCGATCTTACACACAATCAGATTGCACATATAAACATCGGATCACACACATACCATATCCAGCAACACCGATTTCTTCTGCTGGCAGAATCCTGAGAGGCAGTGCAGTGGAGCGCAAGGACCTGCCGCAATGCTAGCTTACATGACCTGCAGACACGTGACTTCCTCCCATCATTCCCTGCGACCGGAAGTATTCTGTAACGCTGGATGTAATGTGTGTGTGTGTGTGTGTGTGTGTGTGTGTGTGTCAGCCAGCCAGAAGCAGGGGAGGACGGTGTGCAGCACCCACTGGAGATCACACGGAGGATCTGGGTAAACTTTCCACTAACCATGTTTCTCTAAAAATAAGACCCCTTCAAAAAATAAGCCCTAGTGCTTTTTTGGGGGGCAAAATAAGTATGACTGTCTTATTTTTGCAAAAACACAGTATATACGTGGTCGTAACCATGAATAACATGTCCTGCAATGCCCTGAACATGAGGTAAGTGACATAGTGAATCGGAATAACTATACTACATTTCTAATTGAAGGTATCTGCTAATATTATTATTACACCTACCACATATTGGGTTAGGGTTTTGGAGATGGGAATAACCCTTTAAAGTAAACACTTTGGGGTGAATTTGTTTTAATTTAGTGTAGTTCTGATATAGCCATGCTGCTTACCTCATGTGCGGGGCATTGCAGCTTAGTTACTCATGGTCGAAACCATAGATGGCTAACTGTCACTGTGAGTGGTTGTAAGCTGCATTTCCCTGCACATGAGGTACGAGACATGGCTATATCAGGAGAACTATACTAAATTGCTAATTGGAGATACTTGTTAATTTTTCTTATTTCGCCTACTACATATTGGGACATTATCTTGGTGATGGGAATAACTATTTAAAAACGCATTTCGAAGCATACGTCTGCAAACATTCAGCCAATTGGAGTACACACAACTATTTGTCATGAAATCACATGGATATCAGTGCAGATCTTGTAAGATACAGGCGAGTATCTTTTATGTACAAAAGGCTGCTAAGTCTTTGGCTTTACCCAGAAACAAATGAGATGGGATGATGAAACTTTACATTTATTCCACATTCTCCACTGATGTCAGCACACGTATTACTTCGGTATTCCAAGTTCTGTAAGCCTAGCAAAAAGGATTTCGGTTGTACCTCAAACCAGGCATCCGTAGCAGCCATTGCATCAGAAATGGTGTGAAATTTGGTACCCTTGGTGTTTCTTCAGGTTTGGAAACAGATGATAGTCGGAGGGAGCTAGATCTGGTGAATAAGGTGGGTGGTCAATCAGCTGGAAGCCCAGCTCTGCCAGTTTTACCATGGTTGCTTGTGCAGTGCGAACGGAGGCATTGTCTTGCAGGAACAAGATTCCTTTGGACAGCTTGCTGCGCCTTTTGGCCTTCAGAGCTACCTTTTAATTGGTCCAAAAGTTCAATGTAATTCCTTTCATTGATGGTGGAACCCTTTTGAAGGTAGTCCACTAGCAGCATGCCTGCCTTATCCCAGAACACAGACGCGATCACCTTAGTGGCTTATTTTTGCACCCCGAACTACTTTGGATGAGGAGAACCACTGTGCCTCCACTCTTTTGACTGTTCAGAGTCCTACAAATAAATCCAGGTCTCATCCATAGTGACCAGTTGATCCAGGAAGTTCTTATCAGTCAGGAAACTCTGACAAATGGACCGTGACGTTTTCACTCGCATGCTTATCTAATCTGTTGTCAAACATTTGGGGACTCCCTTTGCAGATAGCATCCTCATGTCAAAATGTTCATGGATAATGATGAGACAAACTCATTCACAGGAAATACTCATGTCTGCTATTAGCTGAAATTCATCGATTCTCCAGTATGAGGTTGTGCACAGCTTCGACTATCCCCGGAACAACAATCACTCTTGGTCGTCCAGGACGTTCCTCATCATTGGTGCTGAAGTGGCCTGTTTTAAATTTGGCAACCCAGTTCTTAACTGTGGAACATGAAGGGCATTGATCCCCCAATGTCTGCGACATATCACCATGAATATCCTTTGCAGACTTTCCTTGAAGAAACAAGAATTTTATCACTCCTCTGCTCTCATTTGCTGTGAATATCGCATTAGACTCCGCCATTTTGTTTTAACGTGTGTGTAGAACACTTGCCATGAACAACAAACACAATTTTAAAACATATATTATACACCTAAGGCTTTCATGTGATGTAACATTCATTACCATAGAAACAAAAAAAAGATCACAAAGCCAAAGACTGTTCAGCAGCCCCTCGTATAAGAAAAGCATGGCTTAGGCACTGCATGGGAGTAGAGATTTGTTATTGCTTGTGGTGGACTGTGCGGCTGACACCACTGCAATTTTTTCTGATGCTCTGAGCACGTTTAATGCAATGTACTTTCATAGAGCTGTGCTTTTAGTTTTAGCTAGCATGATTCTTAATGGTTATGGACACTAGTGATGGGCGAACTCTAACTGTAAACTGGAAGCTCGTGTTACAGTTCGAGTTCAGGGGCTGTAAAAAAAAAAAAAAAAGCACTTTATTAAAAAACTTTATGATCATACTTACAGGTCCCGAGACGCGTCCTGCAGACTGTCTCCCGGCCGCTTCTGCTTCCGATCATTGCTGTGCCCCCTGGTAAGCACCATTGACTTAAGGACCTTCCATGATGTCATAGCCATGTGACCAGTTTGGTGTGAATGTTGCACAAACATTGGCTCACAGACTGGTCACACAGCTTTGACGTTAGCGAAGGTCCTGTTAACTGAACGTTGACTATCACTGTGCGAGTGTCGCATCGGCATCACCCAGTACGCCTGCACACTCTTGAAAGGAGCGGTTGGCTGCATGTATTTCCATGCAGCTGAGGCGCTCATGTCCGGAGTGTCAGTCCGTGCCGTGCAGAGAGCCGACATTGCACTCTCTTCTTCTCATAGATGCTTGCTTGTGCAAAGTGATGTAGCAGAGCTAACATTTCACACTCTACTTCTCACTCTGTATAGACGCTGTCTATACAGAATGATGAAGCAGAGCTGACATGGCTCTACCTGTGGACTACGTCTGACTAAGGAATCATTTTTTTTATAATAAAGATGGAATCTCTAAAATGTTGATTTTGTTTTATTTCTAATAAAATATTGTTTTTTTTTTTACTGTTTTACTAGAAATTTATGGTGGCCATGTCTAATTAGGTGTGACACAAAATAAAAATGCATGGGCTCCCGCCGTATTTTGATCGTCAGGTAAAACCAGGCAGCTGGGGGCTGGGATTCTCAGCGTGGTAAAGCCCAAGCGTTCTGGGCCCCCCACGCTGAAATCCGTAGCCCACAGCCGCCCCTGGAAATGGTGCATTGTTTTAGCGCCATTTCCAGAAGCATTACTCTGCTCGTCCAGAGGCCCTAATTGCAGTGGCACGCTGGGTAATAAAGGGGTTAATACCAGCTTTGTATTCTCAGATGGTACTAAGCTTGAAATTCATGGTGGCATGCCAAATTAGACATGGCCGCCATGAATTTCTAGTTAAAAGATAATTTTTTTTTTTATTGGAAATAAAACAAAAAAAAATTTTGAAACTCCATCTTTATTATAAAAAAAAAAATCCTTAGTCCGTCGTAGACCACAGGTAGAGCCATGTCAGCTCTGCTTCATCACTCTGTACAGAGCGAGAAGCAGGCTGACAGTGAGGGTATGATTCCACTTGCGTCTCACATTGCATCACCCCGCACGGCCTGACGCTCTCAGGATAGGAGCGCCTCAGCTGCATGGAAATACATTCAGCCGACCCGCTCCTGTTGGAAGAGTGTGTGCTGTGCTGGGTAATGCGATGAGACACTCGCACAATGACAAAGTTCAGTTAACAGTAGCTTCGAGGACGTCATAGAAATGTGACCAGTCTGTAAGCCACTGACTGTACAACATTCACACCAGACTGGTCACATGGCTATGCCGTCATGGAAGGTCCTTTAGTCAGTAGTGGTTACCCGGGGGCACAGGAATGATCGGACGCGGAAGCAGAACCGGCCGGGAGACAAAGTCTGCAGGACGCGTTGCGGGACCTGTAAGTATAATGACAATGTTTATTACAATACAATTTATGTAAGACACCAGCGCTCAGACATAGAACAGGTGCAATAGCCTGTAAACCTATGGGTAACCTATAGACAAAGGCGCTGCTTGTAGTGGATATATACCGTGTGAAGCTATATCAAGGATGATGTGATTAAGGAATCAGGAAAAACTACAGTGCTCAAAACTACAACACTCCTTGCCCCATTTCCATTAGTTTATTGTCCAGCATTAACTGTGAGCGCTGTAGTTTTTCCTGATTCCTTAATGTTTATTATTAACTATATTCTTTATTTTACAGCCCCATCCCATAAGTGTAAAGCTCAAGTTCGGTGTTTGGACGCAAGTTCATGTTATTGCAAAACCCGAACTCGATCTTTATAAAACGTTCGGGTGAGGCTCCTGATCCCGAACATCGGGGGGGTTTGCCCATCACTAATGGACACCTTTGCACTTATATACAAATTATTTTTTCCATATACAGTTTCAGCATACAGTCCCCAGTTTTTTATTCAGACCCCTTGATGTGCAGTTTGCAGTCTGACCCAAGTTTCAGATCTCTCCTGGGAGAGTGTCTACCAGTGATATAGGCACGATTTGAGGTCTGTGTGTATCCAGGGTGTTGGGTGTTTATCTTGTGTATCAGTGGAGCTTCTATCTTGTCCTTGCCTCACTCCTTTTTTTTTTTTTTTTTTTTTTTGCCTTTTCCTTGATTTAAGCCTCTTTTTTTTTTTTCCCCTGAGACAGCACATGCTTTCTCCCCTCTCTACAGTGTACAACCCTCTCACCTCCCTGCTGCTATTGATAAAGCCTCATTCACACATCTGTATTTAAATACATACGTTATGTGAGAAAAATGGTACCAGTGTCATTAGTGTTTTGGATCAGTGTATCATCCGTGTCTGGTCCGTGTGGCTGTCAGTGTACATGGCTTAAGAGTATATTCACATGAGGGTTTCATTTTTATAGTGAGAGGCTAATCTCTATATATTGGAGGATGGCGGTCCACTATTCACCCTGGGAGAAGGCAGGAGACCAGTAGCTCCACATGTTGTTCTCTCCATTGTGGGTTTTGTGTCTCCACATTTTCATCGGTTTCAGAACAGCCACTTGCTGGAGGTCTTATACAACCATTTCAAGAAACGTTACTGACTCTTATTAGTAACAACCTCATGTCCTAATAGTTGACTACTGGCACTCCAAATGACATAATTTATACACATTTATTGGGCATCACTAGATGACCAAATTAGAGGAGTGACGCCATTTTCCAATAAAAACAATCTTTATTTAGACATATATTTTAAAATGTTTTAGCATAAAGGTACCGTATAAAAGAGAGACACAGGCAGGAGAAGTAATTAAATCCCTATAATGGTAACTGGGATATTCACACCAAACCAGGTGAGTATCTGTATTGTTACAGCCAAATATCATATATTAAATGGACCAAATATAGACTTAGTGATCCCAACTGCGTTATTATCAATAATACAAAGATTCTTCAATGCAAGGTTCCCCCATACATGATTTTTACAACAAAATATATATTAAATGGACCAAATGCAGACTCTGCGGTTCCATCTGCGTTCTTCATCAGTAATGCACAGATTCTTCAATGCAGGGTTCCCCCATAAATAATTTATACTCGTGAGAATAAATAAATAAATGAATAAAAGAGTATACAGGGTCCCCAAAGCAAAGAGGTAATTCCAAAAAATGCAGTGTAGATTACCAATGAACACACACAGCAGTAACCACAGAGCCCACATACGTCCATGAACACATGGGATCCATTACAGTTAAAAAATGCAGTATACGTTTACAAATGGACACTCGCAGTAATAACCACAAAGTCCACATAAGTCCATAATCAAATACAAACTACTATAGATAGGCTAACATCAAGCATATTAGTATCGCAAAATTACATCACCTGGATAGGAAGTATCCTGCCGTGACCCTCACACTTCCTTGTTATTACTGCGGGTGTCCATTTGTAAACGTATACTGCATTTTTGAACTGTAATGGATCCCATGTGTTCATGGACGTATGTGGGCTCTGTGGTTACTGCTATGTGTGTTCATTGGTAATCTACACTGCATTTTTTGGAATTACCTCTTTGCTTTGGGGACCCTGTATACTCTTTTATTCATTTATTTATTTATTCTCATGAGTATAAATTATTTATGGGGGAACCCTGCATTGAAGAATCTGTGCATTACTGATGAAGAACGCAGTTGGAACCGCAGAGTCTGCATTTGGTCCATTTAATATATGATATTTTGTTGTAAAAATCATGTATGGGGGAACCTTGCATTGAAGAATCTTTGTATTATTGATAATAACGCAGTTGGGATCACTAAGTCTATATTTGGTCCATTTAATATATGATATTTGGCTGTAACAATACAGATACTCACCTGGTTTGGTGTGAATATCCCAGTTACCATTATAGGGATTTAATTACTTCTCCTGCCTGTGTCTCTCTTTTATACGGTACCTTTATGCTAAAACATTTTAAAATATATGTCTAAATAAAGATTGTTTTTATTGGAAAATGGTGTCACTCCTCTAATTTGGTCATCTAGTGATGCCCAATAAATGTATATAAATTATGACTCTTATTAGTGAAGATTCCATAGTCCCACTGCTTCCACTTTTTTGTGTTTGGTCTTAGGGTATGTGCGCACGTTGCTTTTTACCTGCTTTTTTGCTGCTTTTTCTTCTGCGCTGTTTAATGCCAAAATGGATGTGTTTTTCTATTCAAGCAAAGTCTATGGGAATTTGGGTTTCTTGTTCACACTATGTTGTTCAAAATGCTGCCTTTTTGAGGCAGAACTTTGGTCAAAAACTCAGCTTTTCAAAGAAGCAACATGTCAATTGTTTTTGCCATTTGGGTTTTGCACTGCAAAGCTGAGTTTTTGACCAAAGTTCTGCCACAAAAAGGCAGCATTTTGAACAACATAGTGTGAACAAGAAACCCAAATTCCCATAGACTTTGCTTGAATAGAAGAACACATCCATTTTGGCATTAACCCCTTTACGACCGCCGATACGCCTTTTAACGGCGGTAAATAAGGGTACTTTTTCCGATCCGCCGCTTTTTAACGGCGGTCGGAAAAAAGGGTCTAGCGCCCCCCAGAGTCAGAAAATTTCCGGGGTCTCAGCTGCCGGGGGTAGCTGAGACCCTGGAGATCATGATTCGGGCCGGTTTTTCCGGTCCCCGCTCACCTGATGACCGGTATACACCGTATACCGATGATCAGGTTACAGTAAATGACCGCGCCGGTAAAAAATGATTTATCTCCCATCTGGCATGATCAAACATGCCAGATGGGAGATAAATCTTTTTCCCGGTTCCCTCCGGTCCCCCGGTGTCCCCAAAGTGCCCCCCCCGACCCCCAACCCCCTCCCGAAAATCCAAGATGGCCGCGCGCACCGCCGATCACAGCAGCGCGCCGGCCGCATTTCCACTGTTCCTATGGTTTCTGTCGTATGTGCCATAACACATACGACAGAAACCTGCTCCCTAGGCCCTGCCGGGTCCCCCCCCTGGTGTTCCCCGGTGTCCCCCGGTGTCATACATACCTGTCGCAGCTCTGATCCCCCGCGGCCCCCTCCTCCGGCTCCTTCTCTGCAGACTCCGGTCACATGTGCAGAGCGCAGCTGTCAGCTTCCTGTGTTCAGGACGCTGGCTGCTCGCACTCTGCAGCTGTGACCCAGGGAGAGTGGGTGCAGATTCTTTGCACCCACTCTCCTCAAATGGAGGGTCTGCCCTCCTAGAAAATGGGGGATACGTTCCCTGAACGTGTCCCCCATATTCTAGAAGGTCCAGAGGCGACGTGGGACATCCAAATGGATTATTGTGGATTTTTTTTTTTTCTTTTCAATAAATTGGTCAATCAGGGAATGTTTGGGGGAGTGTTTTTTCAAATAAATTTTTTTTTGTTGTCAATTTTTTTTTATTACTGTCAATTAGTTATGTCGGGTATCTGATAGACGCCGTGACATAACTAATTGCTGGGCTTGATGCCAGGTGACATTACACACCTGGTATCAACCCCATTCATTACCCCGTTAGCCAACGCACCAGGGCGCGGGATGAGCTGGGGCGAAGCGCCAGAATTGGCGCATCTAATGGATGCGCCACTTCTGGGGCGGCTGCGGCCTGCTATTTTTAGGCTGGGAAGAGTCCAATAACCGTGGCTCTTCCCATCCTGAGAATACCAGACCCCAGCTGTCAGCTTCACCTTGGCTGGTGATCTAATTTGGGGGGACCCCACGTTTGTTTTTTTTTTTTAATTATTTATTTATAAATAATTAAAAAAAAAAAACAGCTTGGGGAGCCCTCCAAATTGATCACCAGACAAGATGAAGCTGTCAGCTGTGGTTTGCAGGCTACAGCTGTCTGCTTTACCCTAGCTGGTTATCAAAAATAGGGGGGACCCCACGTCATTTATTTTAATTCTTTTTTTTTTTTTTGGGCTAAATACAAGGCTAGGCATCCTTTAGTGTCACATGAAAGGCACTAAAGGGCGCCAGCTTAGAATATGCAGGGGGGTGGGACGTTATATATGTTTGACATCTATCCATTCATCCATTGTAGCATTTTACGCTGTGTGCCCACAATCAGGGTTTGCAACGTTTTGGGCGCAGAGTGTTTTCCCTGCGTCCATAACGCTGCGTTGTGCAGTAGAAGCACAGTGGCAGGATTTTTAGAAATCCCGTGCCCACTGTGTTTCTTTTCTCCGCAGCATAAATCGACCTGTGGCGCAGCTTCCCGAGCCTCAGGATGTCAATTTATGCTGCGGAGATGAGTGTTCTTTGCAGGTAGAATAGAACTAAAGTCCACAGCAGCCTGAACCCAAATCGTGGGCATGGGCAGCTGCGTTCTCCCGTGGACAACACTCACATTTCTGCAGGAGGCTGACACTGGGTACTAGACGCCGTGTCGCTGGATCATGGCCACATAGCCTAAAGGCTACTTTACACGCTGCGATATCGGTCCCGATATCGCTAACGTGGGTACCCGCCCCCATCTGTTGTGCGACACGGGCAATCGCTGCCCGTGCCGCACAACATCGCGCAGATGCGTCACACATGCTTACCTGCCCGGCGACGTCGCTGTGACCGGCAAACCGCCTCCTTTCTAAGGGGGCGGTCCGTGTGGCGTCACAGTGACGTCACTGAGCGGCCGCCCAATAGAAGCGGAGGGGCGGAGATGAGTGGCCGGAACATCCCGCCCACCTCCTTCCTTCCTCATAGCGGCCGGGAGGCAGGTAAGGGGAGCTTCCTCGTTCCTGCGGCGTCACACATAGCGATGTGTGCTGCCGCAGGAGCGACGAACTACATCGTTACTGCTGCAGTAACGATAATCGAGAATGGACCCCCATGTCACCGATGAGCGATTTCGCACGTTTTTGCAACGATGCAAAATCGCTCATCGGTGTCACACGCAGCAACATCGCTAATGCGGCCGGATGTGCGTCACCAATTCCGTGACCCTAACGACTCCGCATTAGCGATGTCGCAGCGTGTAAAGCCCCCTTAACAGTGAGAAATTTTTTGCTACAGCAACAGTTTTGTGAAGTACCTGTGGATTCAAAATGTTTACTATACTCCTGAATAAAATCCTTGAGGGGTCCAGTTTCCAAAATGAGGTCACTTGTGGGGGGTTTCTGATGTATAGGTGCCCAAGGGGCCCTGCTAATGTGACATGGTGCGCGCAATTTACTTCAACTTTTCCAAAATTCAAATGGTGCTCCTTCCATTCCAAGCCCTCCCATTTATCCAAACAAAGGTTTTTGGCCACATGTGTGGTATCCCTGCGCTCACAAGAAATTAGATAACAACCTGTGGGGTACACGTTTTGTTGTTGCCTCTTGAAAAAGTGAAAAATGTGTCGCTAAATCAACATTTTTGTGAAAAAAATGAACATTTCAATATGGCAACCTAAGCTTATCAAATTCTGTGAAGTATTCGTGGATTCAAAATGCTCAATATACACCTAGATTAAAGCCTTGAGGGGTCTTATTTCCAGAATGGGGTCACTTGTGGGGGACCTCCACTGCTTAGGCACCTCAGGGGTTCTCCTAATGCAACATGGCGTCCGCTATTGATTCCAGCCAATTTTGCAGTCAAATTGCACTCCTCTTCTGAGCCCTGTAGTGTGCCCAAACAGTTGATTTCCACCACATACAAGATATCAACAAACTCAGGAGAAATTGCGCAATAAATTTCATGGTGATTTTTTTCCTGTTACCCTTGTGAAAAAAAAAGCTACCTGGTTGAAGTAACAATTTTGTGGTAAAATTTTATTTTTTTATTTTCATGGCTCAACGTTATAAACTTCTGTAAAGCACCTGGAGGTTCAGGGTACTCACCAAACATCAAGATAAATTCCTTGAGGGGCCTAGTTTCCAATATGGGGTCACTTGTGGTGTTTTTTTGCTGTTTACGTACCTTAGGGGTCCTCCAAATGCGACATGGTGCCCGCAATCTTTTTCAGCCAAATTTCCTTTCCAAAATTCAAATATTGCTCCTTCCGTTCCAAGCCCTCCCATTTCTCCAAACAAAGGTTTCAGACCACAAGTGAGGTATCACCGCGCTCATAAAAAAGTGGGTAACAAACATTGGGGTCACATTTTTGGAATTACCTCTTGAAAAAGTGAAAAAATTGATGCTAAAGCAACATTTTTGAGAAAAAAATGAAAATTTTCAATGTGACAACGTAACGTTATCAAAATCTGTGAAGTACCTGTGGATCCAAAATGCTCACTATACCCCTAGATAGAAGCCTTAAGGGGTCTAGTTTCCAAAATGGTGTCACTTGTAAGGGGTTTCTGCTGTTTAGGTACCTTGGCGGACATGTAAATGCAACATGGTGCCCGCAATCTATTTCAGCCAAATTTGCTTTCCAAAATTCAAATATTGCTCCTTCTGTTCCGAGCCCTCCCATTTGTCCAAACAAAGGTTTCTGACCACATGTGGGGTATTGGCGCGTTCATAAGAAAGTGGGTAACAAGTTTTGGGGTTCATTTTGTTGTGTTATTTCTTCTAAAAGTGAATAAATTTGGGGTAGAGCAACATTTTAGGTAAAATTTTATTTTTTGCTTTTTTTCATTCCACTTTGCTTTAGTTCCTGTGAAGCACCTGAAGGGTTAATAAACTTCTTGGATGTGGTTTTGAGTACTTTGAGGCGTGCTGTTTTGAGAATGGTGTCACTTTTGGGTATTTTCTGTCACTTAGGCCTCTCAAAGTCACTTCAAATGTGATGTGGTCCCTAAAAAAATGGTTTTGTGAATTTTGTTGAAAAAATGGGAAATTGCTGATGAACTTTGACCCCTTCTAACTTCCTAACCCCAAAACATTTTGTTTCAGAAATTGCGCTAATGTAAAGTAGACATGTGGGAAATGTTATTTATTAACTGTTTTGTGTGACATAACTCTCTGGGTTAAGGGCATAAAAATTAAAAGTTTGAAAATTGCAAAATTTTCAAAATTTTCATCAAATTTCCAATTTTTTCACAAATAAAAGCAAAAAATATCGTTCTAAATTTATAACTATCATGAAGTACAATATGTCACGAAAAAACAATGTCAGAATCACCGGGATCCGTTGAAGCGTTCCAGAGTTATGACCTCATAAAGTGACACTAGTCAGAATTGCAAAAAATGGCCTGGTCATTAAGTACAAAACTGGCTTCGTCCTTAAGGGGTTAAACAGCGCAGAAGAAGAAGCAGCAAAAAAGCAGGTAAAAAGCAACGTGCGCACATACCCTAAAAGAATGAACCTTAAAATTGTCTATATACTTTATGTATGTTCCTGCCTTGTGATTGCCTGATAAGATACTTGTTCAGAATATCCAGATTGTGTAAAGTAAAATACAAGTAGTCTGTCTTCACAGAATTTAAACTTTAGTAAGTAGAAAGGTCTACATTAAATTAAAAATTGTTAGACATGTAAAAGAACGTCGTCGGGATGATATAAGGCATTTCCTGGACTACAATTAAGTATTTTCCATTTTGCAATATTGTTATGATGACATTTGGACAAAAGCCTTAAATGTCGTCATTTTGTCATAATCTATATATCAAAAGATTACAGTAATCTGGGGTAGTGATTATTTTAAAAAAATGCTTCTAACGGAAACTGATATTGTTCAGTTGTTAGGAGGAGGCTGCCTAGAAGCGTGTTCAGATATTGCTTCAATCCGAGGCGGCTTCTTAATAATCCTTCATCAGGCTCTAGTTGTGCTTCTTGTGCACAGCACCATTGCTTGCATTTATTAAGTCTTTGTGAAATCCATTCTGAAGCTCTGTGCTGGCCGAACCATTTGTCTCGGATTTTGATGGTCTTGTTTTGTAAGTCTAAGTAGGAAAATAAAGGTTACATTGTTAGTCTGTATTATTTTATCACATTCTTTTATCTTTGTATACAAAAAAGGCAAGGAAATGATGGCATGCGCTAATGTGTTTTTATAACTCTAAAACGCATGCTTTGAGTTAGTGTAAAGCGGGGTGATCGCTGCCGTAGCGAACAATATTGCTACGGCAGCGTCGCACGCAATTACCTCTTCACCGATGTCGCTATGGCTGCCGAACAATCTCTCCTTTAAGGGGGTGGTTCGTGCGGTGTCACTAAGCGGCTGCCCAATAAAAGCGGAGGGGCGTAGATGAGCAGCCAGGATATCCCGCCCACCTCCTTCCTTCCTCACTGCTGGCGGCCGCAGGTATGATGTTCCTCGTTACTGCGGTGTCACATATAGCGATGTGCTGCCGCAGGAACGACGAACAACCTGCGTCCTGCAACAGCAACGATATTTGGGATTAGAACAACGTGTCAACGATCAACGATTAGGTTAGTATTTTTGATCGTTAATGGTCGTTCCTCCGTTTCACACGCAACGACGTCGCTAACTAGGCCGGATGTACGTCACGAATTCCATGACCCCAACGACATCTTGTTAGCGATGTTGCGTGTAAAGCCCCCTTAAGCGTCGTTTCAATTTCTACTTGGTAAATTAATAGTACACACAAAACCTAAGCAAGTTTTGTAATATCTTATCCAATAAATCTGTTTTGTTTTTTTTCTTCTCCTGCACGGATTTGTCACTCTTGGGGTACGCTCACACTAGCGCATAAAAAATTGGACCGATTTTCATGCAGAAAAGTACGATGACTTTTTTTCTCACTTGTCATCCATGTGCTGTCCATGTGCAATGCATTTTGTTTTTTTCCCCCCTCAACAGCGATTATTCATTTAAATAATTTACAGGACCATTTCCAGTGTCTTATGCTGCAGAATGGTAATGTATCTGTAAAAACGAGATACCACTAGGATGGTCCGTGTTGCTTTCAATTTCCCATTATTTGGACAGAGTACTGGCGGTGCTTTTAAAGTTCTATAGAAAGAAAGAGATGGAGGCAGACATGTTGGAAGTTCCATAATACATGAGCCCCAAAGATCATCTTTTATCTCAGTAATGGGAAAATAAGACTTCACTGAATACAGATTTTACCCATGAACTGAGAATGAACGATCAGAACGGAAAGAGAAAGAAGCAGATTCTCTGATAAGATATATTTAAAAAGTTTATTATTTTCATGTGTACTAATAATTTGAGGAAAAAAATGAAAACGATTGTTACTCTTAAGTTTTGCCGGTTTCTTTTGGCTTTCGTGTTGTAAACTGTATGCACCTCTTACCGCTTACTTTTTTTCCCTCTGAAAAAGGAGACATTGGTGGAACATTTTGTTATATTTTGTGATATTATCATTATTCTCCCAAAGTGTTCAGCATGCTATTTGTCATTTTTTTTCGACTTTGGTTTATTTTTCCAGTAATACATTTGCATTATTTGTACTTTGGAAGGATAATGAATATACCATATAATCAATCGTTCATCATTTGCTTTTTTCAAAAGAAAAATTGTCTTTTCTTTAGAAGTGAACAAGACGGAGTATAAATTTAGAAAAAAAAAAAAACAGTTGAAGTGCATGATATCAGTTTCCTACTTATTTTCTGTTTAACAGATTCTGATGAATAAAAAAAAGTACGGGTATCTTACGCAGGACTTGTCCCTGCTACTGATGTATGCCGCATAAAACTACCTTATCTGAGAAGTATGCTGTGTGCTATTACTCTGTTCTTCCTGAATATGTACAAACTGATTGAACACTACCCTTGTCAATCAGTTTGACATTGCCACTGTAAACAAATTGGAGGTCTGTGTAGTGATTCGTCCGTTGTCAGTTCATACTTTTGCATGAGAATGGAGGACGGAGGAACGCTAAATACAAATATTTTCAGCAGACATTAGAAACGTTTGCTCTCCTGATTCCTACCACTGTAATCTACCTGCTCATCAGTTTTGGTAAATCACTGCAATTTGCTTCTCACACAGGATAGAAATGTTCGCCTTTTAGAATATTTTTTTAAAAATCTAGAAAAATAACACTAAATGTAGCCATGTAGATTCTGCTTTCCCTAGTTTTGCTTCTTTACATCTGCTGCTTTCTGAACCTTGCAGTAGTACAGTCAGACTTTTGTGTCAAACTTTAGTATTTTGTGATGTAAAGCACAAGTCACATCTTACAACAATAGACGTAAAGTATAACATAAAAATATGAATCAATTATATGTGTGTATGTATGTGTGTGTGTGTGTGTATATATATATATATATATATATATATATATATATAGATGTTCATGTAAAAAAAGGGAGTGATCATAGTATAATATGAAGTTAATAAGGTACATGTTGTCCTTGTGGATAACTTACCTTTAGATAGAAGTTAACAAATAACAAGACTAATGTCGTCATATAAGAGGACTGGAATATGAGACAACCGAAAGGAAACCCACAGGGCTTAATCGCTGCACTCAGCGTGTGTGAAATAGTGAGCAAGAACTGGATCTGGAAAAGATGGATAAAAAGCCAATCACTACTTCTGTTTTAAAATATCGCTACATCC
This sequence comes from Anomaloglossus baeobatrachus, assembly GCF_048569485.1. NCBI lineage: Eukaryota > Metazoa > Chordata > Amphibia > Anura > Aromobatidae > Anomaloglossus > Anomaloglossus baeobatrachus. Next base: position 237,879,039 of record NC_134358.1, on the reverse strand, counting down.
CGTACCTGGAGTTTTTACCCCCAATGGAGAATTTTATGACCATGAACTCACTAGTGTCTTAAATTGAGGGAAGTAAAATATATCTTTGTACCGTGTTAGCCAGTAGAGATAAAAAAATTTGTTTAAAAGAACTGAAGTCCTCGAAAGCTTGCAATTATTACCATCTTTTCAGTTAGCCATTAAAAGGTATCAACCACTGAGGACTTCAGTTCTTTTAAACAAATTTTTTTAAATTGAGGGTAAATTTTTCAGGATCTGGGACCTGTGGATAAGACATGCACATCCACGTATGCCAAACAAAAGTCTTTCTGTTGGTTAATCATCAATCCTGATCCTTCCGTATCCATCCCCTTTCTTTTTTTTTTTGTTTTTTTTTGTACGTTTTGTTTTCCTTGTGTGTTCATTATAATATGATCTACTAACTTGTTGAAGTGATACATTTTGACTTCTTTTTTTGCTCAAAATATAAAATTCAATAAATTATATATTTGAAAGAAAAAAATCAGTAATAGCACAAGTTCTAATGTACCAATAATCTTTATAAAAAAAAAAAAAAAAAAAAAAAAAGTGTACACCGTTGTGAGTTGTAGAAAGTTATGTACGGAGCCAAAAATAATGTTTAGCATGCTGCCTTATGTATGGAACTGACCATGAGAAAATGATAAAAAGGAGGTATTCTTGGCAAACCAGGAAAGCGTGGTGTTATGCTGGGTATCAAAATCGGGAGCGTGCACACTACTTAGGTGAAGATGAGGACCGTACCTTGCTTCACTCTCCACTGCTTCATCAGTGCAAGCTACTGGAGGAAGGACCCAGACTTCTTTTTGGTAAGCTCTTTCACTACTTTATGTCCTTTGCCGTGACTGGCCCGATGTCATGGCATTCTCCTAGCAAATTCTGCGAGTGTGCACGAACCATCAGCTCCCCATGCATACACACTAAATCTGGCTGTATGTTCCCAGCTTCATTTCATATATGCACATGCTCCGGAGCTACAAGCAGAGCGGCAAGAACAGTGCGCACTCACAAGGAGACATCAGATTGACTCACAGCAACTCCGGAGCATGCGCTTATATAAAATGAAGCTGGGGACATACAGCCAGATTCAGCGCCCATAGGAGCTGACTAGCAGAGCACAAATGCGGGATTCACTAGGAGAGTGCCGTGACAACTGTCACGTTAATCGGAGTTCAATGGGTCTGCATTAATTTGAAGAGGACTGTCCTGAAATGATACAAAGCCCCACCCCTATAACTGGAAGAGAAGGTCTCTAATCCATTCACTTAATAAAAAGTGTTATTGGTTTGGGTTTTTTTTTTTTTTAAAGATACTGGGTCCTTTTCTTTAAGAACACCATGTTAGTGATGCACATTGCATCACTAACAAGACATTATTGGAATTCAATATAGAAAAAAGAAAATGACAGGTTCCCTTTAAAAATGAAATAGTTGGTTTTCATTTGGATATGCTGGTGGTTAACCCTAGAACGCATACCTGGGGCCTTGCAGGCCTGCTAGGTTACTTGTTTACTATTGTAGATTTCTATGGTTGCATGTTCTAGGTTAAATAGCACAAACCCTTGGGACAGATACTTGGTGATCTTCTAGTGTTAGGTAATTTCATCATATTGGTAGATAACCCCTTTAAATCCTAGAGGTTTTTTTTAATTCCATTTAGTAAAAAAAGATCTAACAAAAATATTGCAGGGACCAAAATACAGGTGGTCCAATACCGATACATACAAATGTATCTAGGTAGTCATGTAGAGAAATGGATTTGGTATCGCTTACCAGCTGTGCCTGAGTGAGGTATTTCTTCCACCAGAGGTATTTGTGCATGGATGGAATAACTGAGAGGCCATAGTAGGAGTACATGAGGACATGAATGAAACTGTTTAACGTTGGTCCAAAGAAACCTATATAGGTATTAACAAATGAGAGGAAATAATTATAAATTAGACAGCATTATTTCACAACTTAGTTCCCAGCATTAATCCAGAGATTAAGGGTTGTATTCTGTGCCATGCAAAGTATAACATTAATATTTATCTAAATGTACACCATGTACTCCATTATAGATGCTACACTATTGTGTATGACTAAATAAAACTACACTCCAATAAATAATAAAGTAATTTGTGTGTATGAGCCAACCCAAAATAAGAAGGAAATTGGCCAACATACTGAGGCTAACGTGTGGCCCTAGTATGACTACTGCTGCTTTTAGCCACTGCTATGCCACCAACGGAAACTTACTCTGACCACAAGGGATCCAGTTCATGACACACCACCATATATTGAACATTGTGGCATGATGATATACATGGAGAAATGTGATTTGGCTGTTCTTTTTCCGTAAAACAAAGAAAATTGTGTCCATGAATTCAATTGCTTTGGAAAAATAGTACCACCACAAAACTTTGGCCACCTGTGTAATGTGGAAAACAGAACAAAAAAAATAAAAAATAAAAATTATAATACAAAAATACATAAATCAGTTTATATATACACATGGTATGAACATAAGTATATGGACAGCTCCTCTCCTTAATATCGAGTTCAGGTGTTTCTGCTACGGGAACTACAAGCAGTGGAATAAAATCAAGCACACAGTCATGCCTTCTTTCATAAAGAAACAATGGCAGTAGATTGACACTATAAAATGAACTCACATTTGCCACAAGTCAAATTTGTGACATTTCTGATCTGCCCTTGTCAACTGCAAGTGCTGTTATTGGAAGGTGGAAGTTTTTAGAAGTATATCAAGATGAGCAAATCTTACGAAATTCAAATTTGAGTTATTCACCCAAATTTGTCTGGTAAATTCTATTTGGATTAAATCTAATGGTGCAAATGAAAATATGTTCATTGTGGTTTCATGTCCAGACTCTAAAGCATTCATATCCTGTGACCGTTTCCACATTACAACAACAAACTTAAACACTCCCATCAAAAATGTTATCCTCTTAAAATATTGCAGTTATGCTATGTTGCACTGTGTACATACAACTGCTCATTTTGCCTTCCTACCCAGTTAATGCTTCACTTTTCTATGCTCTTTGTAGAAACAGGGAGCGCTTTTCCCTGCATGAGTCATCCCCCCCATATTCAACTCCTGACCCAGTTGCTCCACTCCTTTCCCTGCTATTGACTTTGAAGTGATGACTCCTGCAGGGAAAAGACTTTCTGCTTCAACATAAAACTTAGAAGGATTCAGCTAATCTATTTTTAATCATGTGATGTTATAGACCTAATGGAAAAGAGAAAAATTAACTGAATAGAAAGGCAAAATGAGCAATTGTATGTACACCGTGCTATATAATATGACTGCAATATATTAAGAGAATATAAATTTGGATGGCAATGCTTCTTTAAATGTATTTATTGGGATTTTGTGATATACCAACACTAAGTAGCAAGTATTTGTGAACCATAAACAAAATGATACATGGTTTTCAAGATATTAAAAAAAATATAAATTTGAAAATTGTGATGTGCATTTGTATGCCGCTTGTGAGTCAATACTTTCTAGGACCACCTTTCGCTGTAATTACTGTTTCTAGTCTTGTGGGGTATGTCTCTTCCAGCTTTGCACATGTAGAATCTAAAATTTTTGCCCATTCTTATTTGCAAAAATAGCTCTAGCTCAGTGAGATTGGATGGAGAGTGTCTGTGAACAGCAATTTTGAAGTCTTCCTACGAATTCCCAATGGGATTTAGGGCTAGTCTTTGACTGGGCCATTCAGACACATGAATATGCTTTGATCTAAACCATTCCTTTGTAGCTCTGACAGTATGTTTAGGATAGTTGTCCTGCTGAAAGGTGAATCTATACCCTAGTCTCAAGTCTTTTACAGTATTTAACAGGTTTTCCCACAGGATTTCCATATATCCATCTTCCCATAAACTCTGACCAAGTTCCTTGTCTCTGTTGAAGAAAAGCATCCCCACAGCAGGATGCTGTTAACACCTTTCAGAGTCATGTTGTCATGCTACAAGCGCGGTGAGCACATTTAGACCAAAAGGAGTCAGATGCACAACGAAAAAAATCACCAAAATAAACGCAACAAATAAGGGAGGGACACAATAACAATGGTGAGCCTTAGCTCTATAGTGAGACGGGTAGATGTGACACCACCTATCCTCACCTGCAGCTCTCCCTACACTCCTAGCCAGGCCCTATACAGTCTCCACAACTGTCGCCGAGCAAGAACCTGAGAGACTGAGAAAAAGCCTGTAGTTGCCCTGACTAGTGCGTTGGCAGGTGGTAGAAGCTAGCTCCACTGCTGCTCTAATATAACGCTAGTAAAGGTAAGACAAATAGGGGGAAAACCGCAACAAAAAAGGATAAAGACCAGCTTTTGCAACACTCCTAAGCTCCTTCCACCAATGGGGCCAGTATACAAAAAGATGAGTTTTCAGCAAGGATTGCTGGGAAACACCTATTTTAACCTGAAGGGATAAAAAAAAAAAACACATTTACATGTAGAGCGCCACACGGAGATGAGGCTCCAGTCTTGCAGCTGTCACTAGTTTAAAAAAACAGGAAGATGACCGTGACACATTTGCAGTGTTAGTTTTCTGCCAGACAGCATTTTGCATTTAGTTCAAAAAGTTCTACTTTGGTCTCATCTGAACAGAGCATCTTTTTCCACAGCCTGTGTTTCCTACATGGCTTTTCCAAAGTGCAAACAGGACTTCTTATGGTTTGCTTTTAAAAATGGCTTTCTTTTGCTACTCTTCCATAAAGGACAGATTTGTGCAGTACACGACTAAGGGGTACTTTGTACGCTGTGACATCGCTAGCCGATGGTAGCAATGCCGAGCGCGATAGTACCCGCCCCCGTCGCACATGCGATATCTTGTGATAGCTGCCGTAGCGAACAATTATCGCTACGGCAGCTTCACACGCACTTACCTGCCCTGCGACGTCGCTCTGGTCGGCGACCCGCCTCCTTCCTAAGGGGGCGGGTCGTGCGGCGTCACAGCGATGTCACACGGCAGGCGGCCAATAGAAGCGGAGGGGCATAGATGAGCGGGACATAAAGATCCCGCCCACCTCCTTCCTTCCGCATAGCCGGTGGACGAAAAATTTTCTTAGTTTATTGCCCGAGTGAGGGTATTGGTTTTTAATACCTATATATTGTATAAGGATCACGTCTCATCAGTTAAATAAGATGCACAATATCCACATCGGGGGTTTTCTTTGTTTTTTTGTCTGATCCTTGCACACCCTTCATGTTGGTGGTTTTTGCTGTTGTTTTTGCACGGTTTGGACTACAATTGTCCTCATGGTATAGCGGGCTTTACCCGCTTAAGAGGGATTTGTAGGCATTTACGATTGAAATATCCTTCACCATCCTCGAGTTCTGGTCCCGCTTTGTACTTAGCACTCGTTTGATTTGGGTTGTTCCATTGATTTGGGTATATATATATATATATATATATATATATATATATATATATATATATATATATATATATATATATATATATATACATATGTATGGATATGCCTATATATTTTATTAACTGTATTCTTTTGTGCAGATATAATTGAATTTAGTTTTTACATGGAAAATCATTTTAAATGTTCATTGAATTTATTATGATCTGTCAGTTTTTGGGTCACTTAAACCGAATAAGAGTTGTATATTTTCTCTGTTGATCATGTCTTTTCTGTATTGCGTCATGTTTTTTCTTCCACGTTGTATCCTTTCCCGCCGTTTTTTTCTATACGGGGAGGTACTATGACGTCACTGGTTCTATTTAATGTATGTGTGTATCCATCGCGGTAGATTTGATGTTGTTTCTATGGTCCTGAGGAAGGGAGCAGAGCTCCTGAAACGCGTAGACCTGTGCTACAATAAAGCCACATCAATCCGACTTCCAGATTTGTGATCATTGGCGCGGTATAGAAACCCTTTTTTCTACAATTGTTCTCTGCATAGCCGGTGGAGGCAGGTAAGAAGATGTTCCTCGCTCCTGCGGCTTCATACACAGTGATGTGTGCTGCCGCAGGAATGAGGAACAACATTGTACCGGTCGCTGCAGCGAAATTATGAAAATGACCGACACTACACAGATCACCGATTTACGACGCTTTTGAGATCGTTTATCGGTGCATCTAGGCTTTACACGTTGCGACGTAGTTACTGGCGCCGGATGTGCGTCACTTTCGATTTGACCCCGACGACATCGCAGTAGCGATGTCGCAACGTGCAAAGTACCCCTAACAGTTGTCCTATGGACAGATTCTCCCACATGAGCTGTGGATCTTTGCAGCTCCTCCATAGTGACCATGGGCCTTTAGGCTGCTTCTCTAATTAGTGCTCTCCTTGCTTGGGAGGTCTCTTTAGGTGGACAGCCATGTCATGGTAGGTTTGCAGTTTTGTTAAATGTTTGCAACACTTTTTCTACAGTATACTAAGTAAAGCTTTGCTAATGTCCTTAGCCTTCACCTTTCTTGTGCAAAGAAATTATTTTTTTTCCTCGGGTCTTGCAACATTTTCCCTCCATGTGGTGCCATTGCTGACAGCATAAAATGAGAAAGTTTTTCCCCCCAGTAATGCTCTTTTATAGTCAACTGTCTGCCGGACACCTGTTGAATTAGACTTACCTGTATTTGAATTCATGGTAATTATACTGAAAAAGTATAAACGCAACACCTTTTCTCCCATTTTCCATGATCTGAACTCAAAGATTTAGATTTTCTATGTAAGCAAAAAACCTTTTTCTCTCACATATTGTTTACAAATGTGTCTAAATCTCTGTTAGTGAGCACTTCACCTTTGCCGAAATAATCCATCCACCTCACAGGTGAGGCATATCAAAATGCTGATTACACAGTGATAATTGCACAGGTGTGCCTTAGGCTGATCAAGAGAAGTGGAAAAAGCCATCAACCATCTTGGAAAAACTGCTGAAGCTTTATTGTGAAAAATCCATAAAAAAACATACAGTGGATAAAAAGCTTAGCGTGTAGACAAGGGTCTATGCGTTTCAGGCCCAACATGATCATCGCTGTTACACCAGGATCCGGCCTGATGTGCCTGGCACCGTCCACCATTTGGGATTCATATAGGTCTAGGTGAGCTGTGATAACATATTCTTTGTGCCTTAGGCTGGCCACAATAAAAGTGCACTCTAAGATGTGGAGTTTTACAGTATTGAAAGGGACTAAGAGGAAATGAACCAAAAAAATCAGTCAGTCTGCTATCTGACCTGAACAGTGAAAACCGATTCATCGATGAAGAGAACATCTCTCCAATGTTCCAGACGCCATAGAATGTGAACATTTGCCCACTCAAGTCGGTTGCGATGATGAAAGGCAGTCAGTTGGAGACCCCCAGGAGCATGGACCAGCATGCAGATGAGCTTCCCTGAGATGGATTCTGAAAGTTTGTGCAAAACTTCTTTGGATATGCAAACCAATTAATACAGCAGCTGACTGGGTGGCTGGTCTCAGATCATCTCGAAGGTGAAGATGCTGGATGTGGAGGTCCTGGGTTGGTTTAAATGTGCTCTGTGGTTGAGAGGCCGGTTGGATGTACTCTCAAATTCTCAAACGCTTTTGGACACTGCATATAATAGAGATATGAACATTCAATTCACAGGCAACAGCTCTGATGGACATTCCGTCAGTCTGCATGCCAAATGCACGTACTCCCAAAACGTGTGACATCTGTGCTGTGTGATTAAAATTGCACATTTTAGAGTGGCCTTTTATTGTGGCCAGCCTAAGGCACACCTGTACAATAATCATGCTGTCTAATCATCATTGTGATTATGCTACATCTGTGAGGTGGGTAGATTATCTCGGCAAGGGAGAAGTGCTCACTAATACAGATTTAGACAATTTACAAACAATATTTGAGAGAAAAAGGCTTTTTTTGTGTACGAAAACTATTATATCTTTGAGTTCAGCTCATGAAAAAAAAGAGCAAAAACAAAAGTTTACGGCTTATACAGTGTGTCCACCCATATCCTGTCCACCACCATTAACTTGAGAACGGCGGCAGCTATAGGCATAGAAGTGGTGTCTAGGTATAGTAAAGTAGCCATGCGCTACGCAATGAAACCACTTATAGCGCCACTTGGTGGAAAACAACGGAGTTAGCATATTTTATCTCGAAAACGGAATGAGATAGAGAAAAAAAGTGAATTACAACATTGTAGGGCATCATCAATTCAGTACGAATCGACACCTTGCATACAGAAATGCTATAATATGAAACCCATGACCCCCCTCAAAACATTGAATGCTGGGCACGCATATGGCTCTCATTTAACTTTAATGCTCAAAGTTGCCACCATCAGCTGCAGTGTACATGTGGACTCTGGACAGCATACTGTATCTTGCTGCACGTTGTGCAATATGGTAGGTGACACGTTTGCACAAGCATTTGTGATATGTCGTAGGTCCTGCAATGTTGGTGGAGGGGTCGCATACACCTGCTGTTTGATGTGACCTCACAGAAAGAAGTCCAATGGGGTCAGGTCAGGTGAGCGTGGAGGCCACTCCACACAGCTACCATACCCAATGACTTGTAGGAAGGTCTCCATGAGGTATCGCTTCATGTCTGCAGCCTTGTGAGTTTTACACGTTCTAATCATAGTATTTCTGTATGCAAAGTGTCGATTCGTATTGAATTGATGATACCCTACAACTTTGTAATTCACTTTTTTTTTTCTATCTTGTTCCGTTTTCGAGATAAAAATGCTAACTCCGTTGTTTTCCACCAGGTGGTGCTATAGGTGGTTTCATTGCATAGCGCATGGCTACTTTACTATACCTAGACACCACTTCTATGCCTATAGCTGCCGCCGTTCTCAAGTTAATGGCGGTGGACAGGATATGGGTGGACACACTATATATTTGTTCAGTATATAATTTTGTAGTCTAAAATTTAGCTTTGCTCCTAAGACTTTCATTGGGGTGTACTTATTTTTGGGACATGGTCTTGAATGAATTTTCAAGAAATATTACTGTTTTCGTTGTACAAAATAACCAATCTCATTTGCAATTAATGGTCAACATTTTGTAGTATGGTATCCCATAGAATGTTTTTCTTCTCTGCCTTTCTGATATTTTTCTTGGCCTGCCACTTCTGGGCTTAACAAGAACTGAATACCTTTTCTCATGATTGGATACAGCTGCCTATGAAACTCAATGCTCAATGAGGTTACAAAACCAATTTAGTGCTTTAGTAAGTCAGCAAAAAGTAGTTAAAGTGTGCAAATCAAGAAATTAATAAGGGTGCCGATACTTTTGCACCAGTCAAATTTTGTTTAAATGCGGACTGCACATTTTCTGTTAGTACAATAAACCTCATTTCAATCCAGAAATATTACGGAGTCCATCAGTTATTAGATATATGAAACTGAAATAGCTGCTGCAAAAACCCAAATTGTTATAAAGAAAAAAGGTTAACATTGTAGGGGTGCCCAAACTTCTTCATATGACTGTATACTTAACATAGCCAACAGTATGTCATACAGCAAAAAGCCCGAGGACTGGTAAAGATACAGGTTTACAGCAGGATGCAGACCAGTCATATATGAGTTGGGTCAATCAGGTGCTTACTTCTGATGACCATCCACACACCTATGATTCAAGACGGGGATTGATACCTAGTATTCTAAATTTAAGTTCCCACAATGAGTTTTTGATGCTGCATATATTCACTGCACAAAAAACACCGCGTCTAACAGTTCTAGCTCACTAAATGGGATTTATAGGGATTTCATGCCCCATATGCTTTTTTTTGATGCTGTGTGAACTGACCTGCGGCGTGTATGAAATCCACAATTTCTCTTGTGGGTACACTGAATGTTATGTCTGGATTTTCCCAATAGCACTGCATTATAAAAAAACAGGTGTTTTGTGGTAATTATTCTAATTTTCTGAGATAATGACTTTTGGGTTTTCATTAGCTGTAAGCCATAATCATCAACATTAACAGAAATAAACACTTGAAATAGATCCCTCTGTGTGTAATGATTCTATATAATATATGCGTTTCCCTTTTTGTATTGAATTACTGGAATAAATGAACTTTTTGAGGATATTCTAATTTATTGAGATGCACTTGTATATTCTCTCTCTCCAGTACAGCGTAACAACAGCACCACCTCTGCAGCTGTCAGAACAGTGTGATTAAACTTTTCTTAATAGTCTCCTAAGTAAGCTTAGAGATTATAATTATAGAGTCAAACCGACTAAACTGTGATCTTCCTCATTAAAATGTGGCAGATGCTGTCTAGTCATTATCAGTAAATGTGATAGAGGTTTCTGTTCTCCCTCCTAAACCACAGGCTGCTCTGGTGACTGACATGATAACCCCATCATAACATAAAGACATGTAATTCTCAAGTGGTTACTATTAGATCACCTGATCCCATTGAAGAGTACTATCATTAATTTCCTGGTATAATTCTATTTACGGAGGGGGGTGGGGGGGGCAGGATCAATTAACAAAATATCACTAGACTGCTACTTTGGAGCTGATTACAATTCAGAGTGATTGTTTTTACATGAAAATGTTATAAAAAAAAAATAGTCTTACCCGCACGTCTGCTTCACCTGCACTGTCCAGATTCTGGCATTGTAAGTTATAGCCTCCTTCCCATGTTGAAAGAATGAGCTGTAAAACACAATTGATTTTAAAAATATATAGTTACATTTTTAGATATATGAAAGTGCCCCATAGAATTAATGTGATAACACTTTTTAGGCTGTTACATTTTTTAGCAAGGGTCGCAAGAATAAGCATAGAGAATAATAAATGTGCATTGTACTGCTGGGTTGAGTAATGTAAACAAGACCCTACAGCACCCAGCCATGGGGAGTAGGGCTAAAAAAAATAGATTACAAAGTTTCTTATTCCTTGTGGAGAGTGTAAAGCTATCTTAAGGAGGCATATGGGCCAAGCAATGCTCCTCTGGAAATGTAAATTTGCAAATAATCTCTTCAGGTAGGAAGAGGATTCGAAGTCTAGTGCTACCCGTTGTGGGTAGCAGTCGAAATAGTCAATATCAATCCTCTAATAATCCTTGCAACATGATTTAGAATAAAATGCCTAACTTCAATTGCAGACACGTGTTTCAGGGTATTTGCCCCTCATCAGTGGAAAGCAAATAGTCAGATTTGGCTGGCTGGCAAGCCTTGGACTTTAGGTTTAAGGAAGAACATTCCTCCTTGCGGAGAGTGCTAAGCCAGCATAAGGAGACATATAGGACCCAAGTCACACTTCCTTCTTTGCACTGATGAGAGGCAAACACTCTGAAACACATCTGCAAATGGACTAGCTATCTGATTTGGCTTATTATGCTAAGTCAATTGGCAAGGCTCATTAAAGTGTCACTATTTTGATTTTTAAGATTGTCACCCCCAATATGTGGCACCCCACCCCCTTTCCCCATCCTCACCAGCATGCTTATTCTAGCCCTAACACATCTCTTCAACCTATTAAATCATGGTACCTTCCCTTCTGCTTTCAAACATGCCACAATCACACATCCTTAAGAAACAATCCCTTGATTCGACCTCTGCATCCAGCTTCCCATATCCTGTTTCTGTTCACCTCCAAACAGCATGTCCATATTGATGTTCCTCCCATTTCTCATTCAACTCGCTCTTCGACAACCTACAATCAGGCTTGCGTCCCCACTACTTCACTGAAACAGCCCTAACAGATGCACCCACGGCTGTTAGAGGCACATGATGGCTGACATGTGGTGGGAAAGATGGGGGCTCAGCATGTGTGTGCATCAAAGACATGTGCATGACCTTTGACGTACAGTGGGTACGGAAAGTATTCAGACCCCTTTAAATTTTTCACTTTGTCTCATTGCAGCCATTTGGTAAATTCAAAAAAGTTCATTTTTTTTCTCATTAATGTACACTCTGCACCCCATCTTCACAGAAATAACAGGAATGTAGAAATTTTTGCAAATTTATTAAACAAGAAAAACTGAAATATCACATGGTCATAAGTATTGAGACCCTTTGCTCAGTATTGAGTAGAAGCACCCTTTTGAGCTGGTACAGCCATGAGTCTTCTTGGGAATGATGCAACAAGTTTTTCACATCTGGATTTGGGGATCCTCTGCCATTCTTCCTTGCAGATCACCTCCAGTTCCGTCAGGCTGGATGGTGAACGTTGGTGAACAACCATTTTCAGGTCTCTCCAGAGATGCTCAATTGGGTTTAGGTCAGGGCTCTGGCTGGGCCAGTCAACAATGGTCACAGAGTTGTTCTGAAGCCAATCCTTTGTTATTTTAGCTGTGTGCTTAGGGTCATTGTCTTGTTGGAAGGTTAACGTTCGGCCAAGTCTGAGGTCAAGAGCACTTTGGAAGAGGTTTTCTTCCAGCATATCTCTGTACTTTGCAGCATTCATCTTTCCTTCAATTGCAACCAGTTGTCCTGCCCCTACAGCTGAAAAACACCCCTATAGCATGATCCTGCCACCACCATGTTTCACTGTTAGGATTGTATTGGGCAGGTGATGAGCAGTGCCTGGTTTTCTTCACACATACCGCTTAGAATTATCACCAAAAAGTTCTATCTTCATCTCATCAGACCAGAGGATCTTATTTCCCAGTCTGGGAGCCCCTCATGTGTTTTTTTTTTTTTTTTTTTTGCAAACTCTATGCGGGCTTTCATATGTCTTGCACTGAGGAGAGGCTTCCGTTGGGCCACTCTGCCATAAATGCACGACTGGTGGAGGGCTGCAGTGACCGTTGACTTTGTGGAACTTTCTCCCATCACTCTACTGCATCTCTGGAGCTCAGCCACAGTGATCTTGGGGTTCTTCTTTACCTCTCTCACCAAGGCTCTTCTCCTACGATTGCTCAGTTTGGCTGGACAGCCAGGTCTAGGAAGAGTTTTGGTGGTCCCAAACGTCTTCCATTTAAGGATTATGGAAGCCACTGTGCTCTTGGGAGCCTTGAGTACTGCAGAAATTCTTTTGTAACCTTGGCCAGATCTGTGCCTTGCCACAATACTGTCTCTGAGCTCCTTGGGCAGTTCCTTTTACCTCATGATTCTCGTTTGGTCTGACGTGTACTGTGACCTGTGAGGTCTTATATAGATAGGTGTGTGCCTTTGCAAATCAAGTCCTATCAGTTTAATTAAACACAGCTGGACTCCAATGAAGTAGGACTATCTCAAAGAGGATCACAAGGCAATGGACAGCATGTGACAAATAAGAGTGTCTGAGCAAAGGATCTGAATATTTATTACCATGCGATATTTTAGTTTTTCTTGTTTAATAAATTTGCAAACATTTCTATTTCTGTTTTTTTTCGGTCCAGATGGGGTGCAGAGTGTACATTAATGAGAAAAAAATGAACTTTTTTTAAATTTACCAAATGGCTGCAATGAAAGAGCGAAAAATTTAAAGGGGTCTGAATACTTTCCGTACTCACTGTAAATATAAGTCAAAGGTCATGAAGGGGTTTTAAAGCACCAATCTACCAGGTTTTTTTTATTTCACAAATTGGGTGGTACTTTAAAACTAAGTCTCCTGCCCCTAGTGTTAAACTCCCCTTCAGGCATCTTCCTTTGTTTTCACCACCGCTCCGGGAGATCTTCTGCAGTTTGTGACTTGCCGGCTGCTCCAGTGTTTCGTGGAGCCAGCCGGAGATCACAACGCAATACAAGTTCGGGCTTTCAAGACTTGCATTGAGAGGTTGTTCACATAACTTCTGACTTCCGGCTAATCAGAAGTTATGATCACAACATGGCACCGCAGGACAGGAGTGACTCCAAAAAAGAAGAAGGCACGAGAGAGGGTGAGTATAAGATCGGGGGCAGGGGGACTAAGATTTAAAGCACAACTCCAGCGGTGAAAAAAAAAAGAAGCTGCAGTGTGCTTTAATCTGTTTTCTCCATCTATCTCCGAACTAATCTCCCGATATCTTCCAACACATATTCTCTGATACACTGAAGACCTTCACCTCACTTCTTCACTCGTACATTCCTCACCCAAGATTTCTCCAGAGTATCGCCCATTCTCTGGGACTCTATTCTCAAAATGACTGATTATTCACCACATTCGGAACTTTCAGATGGAACTTGAAGCCCTTCTCCATCAAGAAAGCTTACAACCTGCAATAACCCCGCTGCCATCTCATCCCTTTCCTGTAGACTAAATCCACAAGGGCTGGTCCTCTGTTCCAGTCTGTCTTTGTTAGTTTGTTCGTTATAATTTGTTGTAATTTGTATGTAAACCTATGAAATCAATGACATCCTAAAGATAAATAACAATAATACTTAACGTGTGCATACCCTAAAAGTCAATAATAACTTTCCCCACTAGAGGGACTCCTTGAATTACGTACAATATTCATGTTTGCTACTTTTCGCTAGAGAAGAAAGTTGAAATTGCATAATAAAACTAAGAAGTATTAAACTGTAGCAAACTAAAAGTGCAGTAGTAGCCCATTCTATCCAATCAGGTTGCTGCTTTCATTTTTCAAAGTGCGTTATTGATTATGAGAGGTGCAATTTAATTAGTTGCAATGGTTAACTACTGCACTTTTCCTTTTAAACTATTTTTTGACAAGTTTTGTAAATTATATGTAGACACATGACAAACTGATGCATGAAAATGGAATGCTCTATGATATTAAATGCCTACTACATGCCATGTATAATACTGGCATCTTCTGTGTAGCAGAGGAACCTTTGGCAATCTCAAACACAGAAATTCCACTGCAACGTCTTATTATGAACCTTATACAGCCGACTTGGGGAAACTGGCCCAAAGGTCATATTTGGCCCTTCGGCTTTTCCCGTCTGGTCTGTGGACCAGGACAACCAAAGAGCTGAAAACAGTGGTATACGGCACATCAGTTGAGGATCCCCATTCATCAGTAGTGAAATAGGATGCAGTCGTCTCAATCTACCATTCAGCCTGTGCGTCTGAGTCTCTGCGCAGCTGGTGCAGTATCGTCATTAGATTGCGCCTGCTGCACGGAGCCTCAGACTGAACATTGCACAGCGTGGAACAGCCCATCTGTGGAGAGGTTCAAGGTGTGTAGTATTTGTGTGGGTTTTTTCCATTATTTGTCAGTACTTGTGAAAGGAAACTATGGGGGCATCAAATTGTGTGGGGGCTGTGAGGGGATCATACTGTTTGGGGGGGCTTGTACTGTACGGGATCATACAGTATGTGAGGCTGCGGGGAGATCGCACTGTGTGGGGAGTTACTGATTATAGTACAAGGGCTGTATAACTGGAGCAGCATGATTTACTGCTTTGATTAACTTTATAAAAAGTAGTAAATGGTATGGTTTTGATTAGCTGCTACTGGTAAAAATACATGATACAATATGCCCTATTGCAAAATGCATTATCAGTGGCAGCAAGTCAGTTAACTTAAGAGTGCTTAATTTTAAGCAATAAAATATCAAATAATAAAATGTTAATCATGTTACTATTAGTGATGAGCCGACTTGGACTGTAAAAGTTCGGATCGGCGTGGTTTCAAAGGTGCCAGACTCGGGCCCAGGATTCCAGATATTGCTCCGTATCTGGCACTCAGAAAATTAAAAAAACAAATAAAAGAAGAATAACAGAAAATAAGAATGAAGCAGCGCTTTAGACTTACTGAGGCTCCGTCTCAGCTGTACACTGCTCTCGCGGCCTCTCCTTCTTTTACTTGGCCACTCATTACTGCTCATCCATATGCACTGCTTACCCTGCCCACCAGCCATCTGTGATTGGTTGCAGTCAGACGCGCCCCCAGCCTGTGTGACAGCATCTGGCTACAACCAATCACAGGCACCAGGACAGCCGGTGGGCAGGGAAAGGAGTGCAACTGTCTGTGGGTCAGTATCTGGGTATAAAAATAAATAAAACAATTGGCGTAGAGTACCCCCATATTATGATACCCAGAACAGATAAAGCATACGGCTACAGGCTGCAGCCCCCAGCCATGCGCCTATCTTGGCTGTGTATCAAAATAAGAGGAACTGCATGTGGCTTTTTTTTTTTAATTATTAAAAAAATAATTTTTAAAAACTGGCATGTGGTCCCCCCAATTTTGACACTCAGCCATAAAAAAGCCTAACAGCTGGGGGTTGGTATTTTCAGCCTGGGAAGTCACGTGGTTATTGGGACCCCCCCAGGCTAAGAATAGCAGCCTATTGCTGTCCCACAATTCTCGCATTCATTAGATGTGACAAGACCGACGCTTTATCCGGCTCTTCCCGATTTCCTGGGCAGGGTGGCAATCGGGGTAATATAAGAGGTTAATAACAGCTTAATATACTTTATTAAACTACTATGTATAATTTATTTCAGCCTATTAGTTCTCTCCTTCACACGATCACTCATATGCCGCCTGGGAAAGGTAACTGCTTACCCCTGTTTTATGGCTGCATCTTCTATACTGAACAAAAATACAAACGCAACACTTTTTTTCTCATTTTCCATCAGCTGAACTCAAAGATCTAAGATTTTTTCTATAAAAGGCTCTTTTCTCTCAAATATTATTCACACATTTGTCTAAATCTGTTAGTGAGCACTTCTCGTTTGTTGAGATAATCCACCTCACAGGTGTGGCATATCAAGATGCTGATTAGACAGCATGACTATTACACAGTTGTGCCTTAAGCTGGCTACAATAAAAGGCCACTCTAAAATGTGCAGTTTTACAGTATTTGGGGGGTGTGGGGTTGTGACCACCATTTGCCAGTATGCCATTTGCTCTGTACAGTGAAAAACATGTCTCATCTGTGAAAAGTACATCTATCCATAGTGTCGGATGCCATCAAATCTGAGCAGCCAAATTCTCTGAAACGCCTTTAGAGACAGCTTATACTAGAGATACGAACATTCAATTCATGGACAACATTTTTGGTGGCCATTCCTGCAGCCAGCATGCCAATTGCACCCTCCTTCAAAATTTGTCACATCTGTGGCATTGTTCTGTGTGACAAATTTGCACATTTTAGAGGGGCCTTTTATTGTGGCCAGCCAAATGCATTTGGCAGCTCATCCAACCGGCCTCACAACCACAGGCCATGTGTAACCCCACCAGCCCAGTACCTCCACATCAATTATCTTCACCTCTAAGATGTCGGAGACCCAGACCGTGGGAACCTCCAGCAGTGACTGCAGATAAACTGAGTGACGTCACCGCTCACAGCTGTGGCTCAGTCAGTCTCTGCCTGAAGCCACAGTGAGTGTACAGACATATTTGTGCCCGTGCACTGTGACTTCAGTATGTAGCAGAGCCAGAATCATCGTGAGACCTCGTGTGGATTACTTTGGAACTGGGTGTTTAGGGTTAATAAATTGGAGAAAGAGGGTAGGGGGTTTTTTGTATTCTATTTCAAATTGTTACGTCACCACCGGAGTCCGCTCCATCAACTTCTACTCCGATCGCCAGGCGACGCCGTGTTCCTGCCGTGGATAGTGCTGGTGATGGGAGAGGAGTCGATGCCAGCGGCACCGGTGGGCTCAGGCACCGCTCATCCACTGGTCTGGGTTTCCTGGGGATCTGCAGTGCCACTGGCTGACTGTAAGTGGCCGGTGTGTCCCAGCTGAAGTACCGTCATTCAGCTACAGAAGAAGACACCACACCCTTTTTAATGCCCCTCCTGTCTGCTGACCTCTGCCAGAGATAGTTCTGAAAATTCTGGCTCCTGTTTCGTCTTGTTCTGGGATTTTGTGTGCTGATTACCGCTTGTCTCCTGACTACCCTCCTGCCTGCTGTTTTTGTACCTTGCTGCCCGATCCAGTTTTGACCTCTGCTTGTTTTTGATTATGTCCTTGCCTGCCAATTTTGTCCCTGTTCCGCAATTCCTGCTTTGACCCTGCCTGACGACTACTCTCTCAGACTGCAGCCTTCCACAGGTAGTGATCTCCAGGGCCCTTTGTAATTCCATATCCCTGTATAGGGGTTAAAGTGTTTCAGGGTTTTGGGGGTCCTGCTTGGTGAGTGTCTTCCCTCTAGCCTGTCCATTACAGCCCGTCTGAGTCTGTGGATCCAGGCAGGTGTTACACAAATAAAGGATTTTTTTTGGTGTTTGTGTTTATTTCTTTTTACTTACAGATTAGTAATGGAGGAGGTCTCACAGACACCTCTGATTAGTAATCTATGGCTTCATGGCAGCTGTGAGCTGTCATTAAACCCTTATTTTACCCTGATTGCCACCGCACCAGGGAAATCGGGATGAGAGGGTTAAAGTACCAGGATCGTTGCATCTAATGGATGCAACAATTCTGCGCGGCTGCAGGCTGCTATTTTCAGGCTGGTGGCAGAAGCAATAACTATTGGCCTCCCCAGCTGTCAGCTTTATGATGGCTAGGTATCAAAACATGGGGAGGGCCGCATGCCGTGTTTTAACATTATTTATTTAAAGAATTTTAAAAAAGCCGCATGGGGTCACTCTTATTTTGATTCATAGCCAAGATAAGCACAAGGCTGGGGGCTGCAGCCTGTAGCTGTATCCTTTATCTATGCTGGTATCACAATATAGGGGGACCTTATGCCAATTTTATTTATTTTTACACCACAAAAAAGACGCAAACAGAGTATATGATTCCAATGTATGAAATATGTTGTCGCACAGGATGAGAGCGTACAAGAGTAATAAGCGGCCCAGGAAGTAGTGTTAAAGCCGCGCGGGAGAATCAGTAGGTATAACGCTCCTGCTCTAATCTCCCTAGCCATTTCTATCACCATTGTATAGCACAATATTCGAATCCCAATAGACTTATATGGGGATCGGCGTTCGGGCAGATATTCAGGAATAATTCCAGTCCTGAATTGTTTTTGTTTTTTTTTTTTAAAATCCAGTTGGACCCGCCCATCTCTAGCTATAATCTATTTCATAGTCATAACAAGTGTTACATGAGCCTAGAAGCTGAAGGGGCTACTTTTGATGCAGGGTAGAAATCCCTCATGTGGCTTTCAAACAGTCTAATACAGATGCTGTTTGGTCTAGATCTACCGTATGAAAGACCTATCCCACCCAGGGATACTGCTGAAATAGAAATTCAGTTTGTTGTGGGTGGGTCTGTTGTGCACTTTGTTATAGGGCTCTTTCAATTTTAGTATTTTAGCCCACTATAAAACATATTCTGAATGCAAGTTTAAAAAACCGTAGTTCTTCACGGAGAGGAAAATGCCCATGTCTAAGCTGAATGGAGCTGGCATTTATCCTTGTATTCATGAGTTGTCGACCTTTGGCACACACAGCGCTACTCGCAGAAACAGCCAGACTATTAATCCAGCAGCACAGCACTTGTTCATGCTCTGCATGTTAGTACCGACGCCTGCTGCTGTGCGAGAAGACCAAGCCGGTAGACTCATAATACAAGCTGAGATACCGAAAACTATCTTCAGTCACTTCTGTAGAAAACCTCTCCACTATAGCACACAAGAGGCTTCTAATACAAGAATACGACATAATGTAAACTTTTATACAAAGACGTAAAGTGAGGCTTTCCGAAATCTTCTGTCCATCCAGCACGGTTACTACCAGCTGCATTCATAAGGGCACATCCTCATTATGCATTCTACACAGAGCATATGATTAGCATGGACAGGACAAAAGCTTATGGAAAATCCCAGACAATTCACGGAAGAGACGCATTTTAATTTAGGTATCAAGTTTCTGTTAAGAAATTCCTTTTTATTCTATGCAATAAGCTACACGAGCAATTGAGGACTGCTTTTGTGATCATCAAGACTATCAGTGTCTAAAATACATTAATTGTCTTATATTTTTAAGCAAAATGTATTAAAAAAAAAGTAATTAGAGTAACACTAAAAAAGTTTTTCAATTCATTTAATGTAAGGAGTGAATAATTCAAAAGTAGCTCAAGTCTCTTTTTAAAAGTTTTTCACATGAACGCCACAATTAAATGGTTATTCCCACAATAAGAATATTTATTTTTTAGAAAGGACAGTATCTCCATGATTATTGTAAATATACAGTAATAGCCCAACCTAAAGCTTCTTTTTTTTTTGTACCTTTCAGATTCAGTCACCGGTGATATCACTACTCTGTCCTCAGTAATAAAAGTATTGACGTAGAATAATCCAAATATATATATATACTGCTCAAAATAATACAAAAAAATAAAGGGAACACTTAAGGATTTTGTATTTTGGTGTTCCCTTTATTTTTTTGAGCAGTGTGTAAATAAATATATAATATATATATATATATGTCGCGGGCGGAGGAGGGGACGCTGCGCTCACCCACTGCTCGGGTCCGGCTCCTGCTGCTGCTGCTCGGTGGTGGCTCGAGCGGCGCTCCTCGCACGTGAGTGAAAAAGGGGATGATTTGGGGGATATATTGTCAGTGACACCACCGCTGCTCTGGACGGGGATCCCGGGAGCGATGAAAGGGAGCAGCTTGGATGTTGCTTTTCCCCTCCGTGGGTAGGGGGGTTTGGTTGTCCCGGGGCCCGGTGAGGGGAGGATGGCAGGTGGGTTACGGGACCTGGTGAGGTGCGGGGGCAGCGCGGTGCCGCACGGCACAGTGGTACTCACTCAGCCAATGATGAACACAAAGTCTCCGGTAAAACAAACGGCTGGATGGACGGGTCCCACAGACGGCTGCGGTGGTTCTTCTCTCGGTAGGTTGGCGGTGACTGCCTTTCCCTGCACCTGTGTTAAGTTCTCTGTTCTGGTGGCTTCCCACCGGTAAACCGCTCCCCAGCTTGGATGGATGCTGAGGGAGCCCCTTTTGCCCGCAGGCTCTGGCCCTGGGAACTGTAGCCTTGGCGGTGACTGTATTTCCCTTCACGGTTTGAGCTGTTGCCTTCAATCGGGTCTTGACTGCTGGGAAACCCCGGAGGTTCCCTTCGCTAACGGATTTGACCGGTTTTACGGCGACTCCAAGCCTGGTCGGGGTCCGTAGACCCTGCCGAATGGTGCTGGCTTCTCTTCACTCCCCGATCCGGTACCGGCGGGCCACCGCCCGTCCCCGATCCTTACGGTTCACGTCAATCTGCCTCGCCTGCAGACTGTCACCACCGTCTGCCAACTTTGCTGTATGTGCCCGGGCCACGCACCCGGACACGGTCAGTCTCCTCCACTACCACTTCACTCTTTCACTCCAAAACTAATCTGACTGCCTTTTCCCGCCTCCAGGACTGTGAACTCCTCGGTGGGTGGGGCCAACCGCCTGGCTCCACCCCCTGGTGTGGACATCAGCCCCTGGAGGGAGGCAACAAGGATTTTTGTCTGACTTCGGTGTGCCTAGCCGGGGTGTGGGGTGTGTTGTTGCAGTACCTGTGACGACCTGGCTTGTCCAGGGCGCCACATTCCCCCTTAGTAAAATGCAGACCGTCCGCGGGCTGCCCGTCCATCACCGGTTTTATTTTTGTTAACTGCAAAAAGATAGAAAAACAACAGTAAAAGACATGTAAAAACATCAAACATTTTATAACGGTACGGCTTCCGCTCTTCTCCCACCCAAACAACCTGGCCCTGATGCTGCCCCTAAGAAACGGGCAGCACCCCTTGACCCCAGTCCAGCACCAAGTTGCCCGAGCGGGTTCAGTCTCTTTCAGGGGACCCGCGTCCATGGGGACCCCTGAACCCCCGGAGGATCGCCACCGGTTACGGTAGTGGCGGGCCTGGGCCATCCCTTTCCTCCAGGCCCATCCTCCCAAATCAGCCTCTCCGGAGGCGGTAACGGTTTAAGCCCAAATATTATTTACATTCCACCAGTTTGTGGTTGCCCTGCAAGTTCTCGGGCTTGTCCGTAAGAAGTCTCTTACGCAACGGTTGCAGGAAGTCCCTACGGGGACTAGTTGCCGGCAACGGCCGGTTCAATCACGGTTCCAATCAGGTAAGCTTCGGTTGATCATCCTTATCATTCAAACTTTCTTAACTTTTCTGGTGGTCCCAACGGGGACAACTTGCAGCGGGGCTCCGCTGACTTTACTATTCACTCTCGTCCCCCTCACCTGGTCCCGGGTGGAAGACCACCGGCACCAGCCCCTCCAGCGCATAGCAGGCGCGACGAGGAAGGGCCGCCCGGTATCCATTATTCCCTCTCCGGGGGATGTAAGTGGCCTCCGCGCCATACAGGGCGACGACTCCCTCGTCCTCCTCTGAAACAGGCTCTGTGTCAGGTCCGGAGTCACTATCATCTGTCCCTGCGCCAGGCGAGTTGCCGCCAGCTGCCGCAGTCTCCAGGCTCGCCACTCTTTCAGCTACCGTTACGATGGGATGTACGTCAGACGGACCAGCCGCAGCGGGGTGTACGGGCAGGGAAGACTGAGGCGGCATGGGGGCCAGGGTTAGACCGGGTCCCTCAGCCGCAACGGCCGGTCACTCGGGGACACAGGGGCGTGGGTCACTCACCAGCTCCTCTATCATGGCCTCCATTCCGTATACCCGGGCGACCGCAGCTAACTCTTCCACCTCCGCGGTGCACTGCTCCATCAGCAGACATATCTGACTACGGTAGCGCCGGCAGATCCCCGCCGTTCGAGCCCTGAGCCACGCCGCTATCCCGGGCACCGGCTCCGTAACCTCTGCGTAGCTGCGCGGGGCTGACATGTTGGTAGCGGTACTTTCCAGGAACCACAAGATTGCAGTGTCCCGGCGTCCCTGCTTCTACAGCCGCGGCTACATGCGGCCAGACGCCATCCGTCCCCCTTAGTCTTTTTCCGGTTCCTCCGCTACAGGGGCGGGGTTTCGACTTTCGCGCCTCCACTGCTCGAGGAGACGCTCGAGCGGGGATTTTTCGCGCCCAAAATGGTGGCTTCTCAAGATTT
Organism: Anomaloglossus baeobatrachus; assembly: GCF_048569485.1. Classification (NCBI taxonomy): domain Eukaryota; kingdom Metazoa; phylum Chordata; class Amphibia; order Anura; family Aromobatidae; genus Anomaloglossus; species Anomaloglossus baeobatrachus. The sequence goes on along the minus strand of NC_134358.1, from coordinate 237,856,281 downwards.
TCGGCCGGACACCTCCGGCGGTCACAAGGCGCACCTCTACCAGACGGCAGAGCGGTAAGATCCTGTTCGTGACGCCAAGTTGTCGCGGGCGGAGGAGGGGACGCTGCGCTCACCCACTGCTCTGGTCCGGCTGCTGCTGCTGCTCGGTGGTGGCTCGAGCGGTGGGCCGGATCCCGGGGACTCGAGCGGCGCTCCTCGCCCGTGAGTGAAAAGTGGGATGATTTTGGGGATTTATTGTCCGTGACGCCACCCACGGTTGTGGTGAGGTTGTGACACCACCGCTGCTCTGGACGGGGATCCCGGGAGCGATGACAGGGAGCAGCTTGGATGTTGCTTTTCCCCTCCGTGGGTAGGGGGGTTTGGTTGTCCCGGGGCCCGGTGAGGGGAGGATGGCAGGTAGGTTACGGGACCTGGTGAGGTGCAGGGTCGCGGGGGCAGCGCGGTGCCGCACGGCACAGTGGTACTCACTCAGCCAATGATGAACACACAGTCTCCGGTAAAACAAACGGCTGGATGGACGGGTCCCACAGACGGCTGCGGTGGTTCTTCTCTCGGTAGGTTGGCGGTGACTGCCTTTCCCTGCACCTGTGTTAACTTCTCGGCTCTGGTGGCTTCCCACCGGTAACCCGCTCCCCAGCTTGGATGGATGCTGAGGGAGCCCCTTTTGCCCGCAGGCTCTGGCCCTGAGAACTGTAGCCTTGGCGGTGACTGTATTTCCCTTCACGGTTTGAGCTGTTGCCTTCAATCGGGTCTTGACTGCTGGGAAACCCCAGAGGTTCCCTTCACTAACAGATTTGACCGGTTTTACAGCGACTCCAAGCCTGATCGGGGTCCGTAGGCCCTGCCGAATGGTGCTGGCTTCTCTTCGCTCCCCGATCCGGTACCGGCGGGCCACCGCCCGTCCCCGGTCCTTACGGTTCACGTCAATCTGCCTCGCCTGTAGACGGTGACCACCGTCTGCCAACCTTGCTGTATGTGCCCGGGCCACGCACCCGGACACGGTCAGTCTCCTCCACTACCACTTTACTCTTTCACTCCAAAACTAATCTGACTGCCTTTTCCCGCCTCCAGGACTGTGAACTCCTCGGTGGGTGGGGCCAACCACCTGGCTCCACCCCCTGGTGTGGACATCAGCCCCTGGAGGGAGGCAACAAGGATTTTTGTCTGATTTCGGTGTGCCTAGCCGGGGTGTGGGGTGTGTTGTTGCAGTACTTGTGACGACCTGGCTTGTCCAGGGCGCCACATATACGTACACACACACAGTGGGTACGGAAAGTATTCAGACCCCTTTAAATTATCATTCTTTGTTTCATTGCAGTCATTTGGTAAATTCAAAAAAGTTCATTTTTTTTCTCATTAATTACTCTGCACCCCATCTTGACAGAAAAAGAACAGAAATGTTTGCAAATTTTATAAAAAAGAAAAACTGAAATATCACATGGTCTCAAGTATTCAGACCCTTAGCTCAGTATTGAGTAATAGCACCCTTTTGAGCTAGTACCGCTATGAGTCTTCTTGGGAATGATGCAACATGTTTTTCACACCTGGATTTGGGGATCCTCTGCCATTCTTCCTTGCAGATCCTATCCAGTTCCGTCAGGTTGAATGAACGTGAACGTTTGTGGACAGCCATTTTCAGGTCTCTCCAGAGATGCTCAATGTCTCTCCAGAGATGCTCAATTAGGTTTAGGTCAGGACGCTTGTTGGGCCGGTCAAGAATGGTCACAGTTGTTCTGAAGCCACCCCTTTGTTATTTTAACTGTGTGCATAGGGTCATTGTCTTGTTGGATGGTGACCATTCAACCAAGTCTGAGGTCCAGAGCACTCTGGAAGAGCTTTTCTTCCAGGATATCTCTGTACTTGGCCACATTTATCTTTTCTTCAATTGCAACCACTTGTCCTGTCCCTGTAGCTGAAAAATACCCCCCTGGCATGATGCTGCCACCACCATGTTTCACTGTGATGAGGTACCTGGTTTTCTCCAAACATACCACTTAGAATTATCACCAAAAAGTTCTATCTTTGTATCAGACCAGAGAATCTTATTTCTCATAGTCTGGAAGTCCTTTGCGTTTTTTTGTGAACTCTATGCGGGCTTTTATATGTCTTGCACTGAGGAGAGCCTTCCATCTGCTACTCTGCTATAACGGCCCAACTGGTGGAGAGCTGCAGTTATAGTTGACTTTGTGCAACTTTATCCCATCTCCCTACTGTATCTCTGGAGTTCAACCACAGTGATCTTTGGGTTCTTCTTTACCTGAAATTCTTTTGGCCAGATCTGTGCCTTGCCACAATTCTGTCTCTGAGCTCCTTGGGCAGTTTCTTTGACCTTATGATTGTCATATGGTGTGACATGCACTGTGAGCTGTGAGGTCTTATATAGACAGGTGTGTGCCTTTCCAAATCAAGTCCTATCAGTTTAATTAAACACAGCTTGCCTCCAATAAAGGAGTAGAACCATCTCAAGGAGGATCACAAGGAAATGGACAGCATGTGACTTAAATATGAGTGTCCGAACAAAGGGTCTGAATACTTATGACCATGTGATATTTCAGTTTTTCTTGTTTAAAACACTTGCAAAAATGTCTGGTTTTTTTTCTGTCAAGATGGGGTGCAGAGTGTACATTAACCCCTTCAGCCCCGGGGCACTTTCCGTTTTTGCGTTTTTGTTTTTTGCTCCCCTTCTTCTGAGAGCCGTAACTTTTTTATTTTTCCGTCAATCTTGCCATATGAGGGCTTGTTTTTTGCGGGACAAGTTGTACTTTTAAATGAAACCATAAGTTTTACCATATGGTGTACTGGAAAACAGCAAAAAAATTCCAAATACAGAAAAATTGCAAAAAAAGTGTGATGGCACAATAGTTTTTGGGATGTTTTATTCACGGTGTTCACTATATGGTAAAACTGATGTGTGGGTATGATGCCTGAGTTCGGTGTGAGTTTGTAGACACCAAACATGTATAGGTTTACTTATATCTAAGGGGTTAAAAAAATTCACAAGTTTGTCCAATAAAAGTGGCGCACGTTTTGCGCCATTTTCCGAAACACGTAGCGTTCTAATTTTTTGGGATCTATGGCTCAGTGACGGCTTATTTTTTGCGTCTCGAGCTGACGTTTCTAATGGTACCATTTTTGCGCAGATGCTACGTTTTGATCGCCTGTTATTGCATTTTGCGTAAAACTTGCGGCAACCAAAAAACGTAATTTTGGCGTTTGGAATTTTTTTGCCACTACGCCGTTTACCAATCAGGTTAATTGATTTTATATTTTGATAGATCGGGCATTTCTGAACGCGGCGATACCAAATATGTGTATATTTATTTATTTTTTAACCCTTTAATTTTCAATGGGGGGAAAGGGGGGTGATTTGAACTTTTTTTTTTATTTTTTAAAACTTTTTTTTACTTTTTTTTTATTTTACTAGTCCCCCTAGGGGGCTATAGCGATCAGCAATCCGATCACTATTATCTATCTGCTGATCACAGCTATACAGCTGTAAACAGCAGATTCAGTCACTTTCTGTTTCTCTCTGCTCGCAGTCGAGGGAAAACGAAAGTGAAACATCATAGCTGCAGGCGTCATCACATGACCCTGTGCTACGATGGCAACCACCGATAGTCACGTGATCACGCACGTGACTTCCGGTGGGGGCGACGGTAAGTAAAAAACATGGCCGCGCATGGCCGCGCGTAGATATGTTCAGGTAGATATAAATATATATCATAACCTGAAGACTGTTTAGCTGAAGCGTGTTGTATTGTAATTTTAAAGTTTATTAAAACTCCCTTTTTTTTTTTTTTTTTTTTTTTTTTATATATCTGGAATATTATTCTACCTGAATACGTTTGTTACTGAGGATGGAGTAGCACGATCACCAGTGACTGAATCTCATGTTCCCCTCTATTCGGATCCCACTGAAGGATTTCACCACAGCACACCGGACCAGCTGCCATCTGTCCGATCAGCACCTGAAAATAGCTTTATGATATGCTTGAATACTAACAGTTCCAGGTGAGTGAACAATCCTTCACCTATGTTACCTTTGATATTCAACTATTATGCTCAGGTAGAGCCACATTTTTCTTTCTAAAAGTTTCCTAGGGATATATCCAGTATTACTTTTTTGTACATTTGCAAAAGTAAATAGGGATATACGGATAAATCTGCTGCGCTGCTGGTCAAGAAGATATCCAATGGAAATGATGTTGGTGAACAAAAAAACAGTTTTATTAATCTATGCGTTTCAGAGTTGAAAACAAACTACTTGATCAGAATAAACTGCAATCATTTTCTTGTACCATTGTGTCTTTTTTTTTTTTTTTTTTTGTCTTTTTGCCTGTCAGTGCATCCAGCTTCATAGAACTGAAATAAAAGTCCTATTCTTATTCACTGAATATACAGTTAGGTCCAGAAATATTTGGACAGTGACACAAGTTTTGTTATTTTAGCTGTTTACAAAAACATGTTCAGAAATACAATTATATATATAATATGGGCTGAAAGTGCACACTCCCAGCTGCAATATGAGAGTTTTCACATCCAAATCGGAGAAAGGGTTTAGGAATCATAGCTCTGTAATGCATAGCCTCCTCTTTTTCAAGGGACCAAAAGTAATTGGACAAGGGACTCTAAGGGCTGCAATTAACTCTGAAGGCGTCTCCCTCATTAACCTGTAATCAATGCAGTAGTTAAAAGGTCTGGGGTTGATTACAGGTGTGTGGTTTTGTATTTGGAAGTTGTTGCTGTGACCAGACAACATGCGGTCTAAGGAACTCTCAATTGAGCTGAAGCAGAACATCCTGAGGCTGAAAAAAAAGAAAAAATCCATCAGAGAGATAGCAGACATGCTTGGAGTAGCAAAATCAACAGTCGGATACATTCTGAGAAAAAAAGGTATTGACTGGTGAGCTTGGGAACTCAAAAAGGCCTGGGCGTCCACGGATGACAACAGTGGTGGATGATCGCCGCATACTTTCTTTGGTGAAGAAGAACCCGTTCACAACATCAACTGAAGTCCAGAACACTCTCAGTGAAGTAGGTGTATCTGTCTCTAAGTCAACAGTAAAGAGAAGACTCCATGAAAGTAAATACAAAGGGTTCACATCTAGATGCAAACCATTCATCAATTCCAAAAATAGACAGGCCAGAGTTAAATTTGCTGAAAAACACCTCATGAAGCCAGCTCAGTTCTGGAAAAGTATTCTATGGACAGATGAGACAAAGATCAACCTGTACCAGAATGATGGGAAGAAAAAAGTTTGGAGAAGAAAGGGAACGGCACATGATCCAAGGCACACCACATCCTCTGTAAAACATGGTGGAGGCAACGTGATGGCATGGGCATGCATGGCTTTCAATGGCACTGGGTCACTTGTGTTTATTGATGACATAACAGCAGACAAGAGTAGCCGGATGAATTCTGAAGTGTACCGGGATATACTTTCAGCCCAGATTCAGCCAAATGCCGCAAAGTTGATCGGACAACGCTTCATAGTACAGATGGACAATGACCCCAAGCATACAGCCAAAGCTACCCAGGAGTTCATGAGTGCAAAAAAGTGGAACATTCTGCAATGGCCAAGTCAATCACCAGATCTTAACCCAATTGAGCATGCATTTCACTTGCTCAAATCCAGACTTAAGACGGAAAGACCCACAAACAAGCAAGACCTGAAGGCCGCGGCTGTAAAGGCCTGGCAAAGCATTAAGAAGGAGGAAACCCAGCGTTTGGTGATGTCCATGGGTTCCAGACTTAAGGCAGTGATTGCCTCCAAAGGATTCGCAACAAAATATTGAAAATAAAAATATTTTGTTTGGGTTTGGTTTATTTGTCCAATTACTTTTGACCTCCTAAAATGTGGAGTGTTTGTAAAGAAATGTGTACAATTCCTACAATTTCTATCAGATATTTTTGTTCAAACCTTCAAATTAAACGTTACAATCTGCACTTGAATTCTGTTGTAGAGATTTCATTTCAAATCCAATGTGGTGGCATACAGAGCCCAACTCGCGAAAATTGTGTCACTGTCCAAATATTTCTGGACCTAACTGTACATTTATCAGCAGCACACTGCTTCTTCTCAGTGTTGCAGGCCCCTCCTCCTCCTCTCCTGCGTGCTTCCGGGCAGAGATAATTCTAAACATGGTGAATTTTTACTTATAAAGATAAGGTGACTATTGAGAGTTCTGGATGTATTGATTGTGACCATACCAATATTAATTATTATTTACGAACTTCATATTTCATAGTTGTATCATATAAAACTTGCTGGAAAAGAAAAAAATGCGCAAATAGGGTTTTATCCTGGTGGTATCAGAATAAAATAATTACAAGGAATCTACTCACTAGGGGTAGTTGTGAAAGTCACAACTACTGAAAGGGCTAGAAATCAAAACAATGGTTGCTGCAGACCCCGAAGATGGATCAATATCACTCGAGGATAAAATCGTGATTATTAACCAAGTTTCAGAGTCTTGAAAGCTCCTTAATCAGGAATCAAAATCACTGACGTACATCAAAAGCCAGTATAGAAATAACCCGTATGTACAGGATGCTGAGATTTGAAAAAGGGCAAAGGTAACGGGCTATCACCTAATGTGTCTCAGAAAACATTAGTCTATTACAAATAATACCAAAAAAATTGCTGAAACCATAGAACCTTTATAAATTCAGAAGAGTGCAACATTAAAAATTGTAAAATTCGATAAAGGGAAAAAAGAAAAAAAGGAACAAGTGGAGTGTAACCCATGAGGGTATGTTATAATCAAAAAGTTGGAGAAGGGTTACTGTGGTGATCGATAGCATCAATCAACATGATTGATATTATTGCTCACCACAGTAACCCTTCACCAACTGTTGATTATAACATACCCACATGGGTTCGCACACCACTTATTCCTTTTTTTCTTTTTTCTGTTTCTTATCGAATTTTACAATTGTTTTAATGCCTAGAGGGGCATGATAACATGGAAAGAGGGCCGACTAGTCTGGGGAAACAACGCCCCTGCGACTAGTCACAGGCGTAATTAGCGTAGGGAAAGCAAGATTTATAAGTCGTTTTTTTAAACATTCATATTAGTGATTAGTGTTATGGGAGGTAATTTGGGCATCCAGGTATCAATGCTGCTGGGTTGGAGAGTATGGGGGACCTAACAGGTTCTCTTTTACTGATGCAGAAATATTAGAGGAAATTATCTGTTTCACTATAAATATCAGGGCTACATTATGCTAAGGACACACGGCGAATAAAATGGAGCGAGTGGAATGTGATAAAAAAAAAAAAAAATCGCATTCCACTGGAACCAATGTTACTCTATGGGGTCGCTTCCATGTGCGATTTTTTTTTTTCTGAGCCCTATTTGGGCCAAGGAAACAATTGCAGCATGCTGCTGCTGGAATCCGATTAGTTTTCTCTCGCACCCATACAAGTCTATGGGTGTGAGAGAAACATCGCATTGCACTCGCATTACACCGGAGTGCAGTGCAATATAGACATCAGCTGACACTGGTGGAGATGAGGGAGATTAGCCCCTCCCTCTCCTCCTTAGCGCCCGCCCTGTCCTCTGCAGCTGTGCTGTGATTGCAGGATCGCACACAGTGGCATGACAATTGCCTGACACTCCAGCAGAGCGTGAGCCAAGTGTCATGCGATGCACTCACAGTAGTGCCAGTGTGGCCTCAGCTGTCCAGCTACTGTAGATAATAAGAGTTTACGTTTCAAGTTAATATTTCATACATGGATTCCCCCTTTTTCATTAATTAAAGGCTATAATTGATATAATTACTGCGTAACAAAGATGATGCCTTAATTGAGTGCAGTCATTCTTCCGCTTGTACAAGTACATTTCAGATCTTCAATATTACAGATATGAGGTTATATTGGATACAATATTGGGGAAATTCAGGATGGGATTCTTCTAGATTCCCCCTCTTAGAGGAGCTCAAAACAACACTAAGGTATTTTCATTCCTCTGAGTGATTATAAAGGAATGCTCTGTAAATGTCCTTGTATCCTATATTTGTGAAATGCCATCTCTCTGCATAGCTCCTTCCCACTGGAAATCACAGTTATCGCATCTCACATTCTCCCGGCTGACCTGCATTGTCCTTGGATGTGACCATTTGAACACGAGAAATCACTGGTGTAAGAGTAAATGAATACTATCCATGGCAGCTCGCCCAGCTCTTATACCTTTGTGACTAATTGGCGTGTGTAACTACGATGACTGCCAGCATGGCACAAAACTTACAGTTAGATGGACCATGTACTTAGCTAAGCAAATAATAGGAAGACCATGTATTTTCAACCACACAGAAGGTGAACTGGGGTCCTGTAGATATACTGATATTTAGGCTGTATACACATGTGAAATGCCTGTATGCTGTCTGTTTTTTGTTTTTTTTTGAAAAGCAAATGGACAGATGGAGTTGAACAGATTTATTCAAACATCCATGTAAATCATGGACCTAAGGCTGGACTCACACGAGCGTATGGCCTCCGATGCGACATCATCGGATGTGATATGCTAATGACCCCCGGCTCAGGATCTGCTGCGAGCGTAAGCCGAGTGTCATGCAACTGTGACCCGATCTTGCGATCGGGTCACAACTGTGAAGCTGAGGGCGGGTGCTGCAGAGGAGAGAGAGGGGTTAATCCCCCATCTCCTCCATTGTCCGCCTGTGCGTATATCGCACTGCACTGGGATAACATCCGAGTACAGTCCGATGTTTCTCTCGCACCCATTCACTTGAATGGGTGCGAGTGATACGGCTCTCGCAGAAAATCGTAGCATGCTGCTACTTTTCTCGCATCCAGAATCTGCATGAGAGAAAAGCTGACAATCTGCTCTGCCTCATTGACTAACATTGGTCAGAGTGCAATGCGAGATTTTCTCGCATTGCACTCGTCCGATTTCAATGTTCGTGTGAGAGTACCCTAAGAGTGAGATCTGTGACACCCAGAGAAGGTCCTACTCTGATCTGTGTTTCTGAGTCAGATTTGGATATACAAATATATGGGGATCTGTGAAATGCAGGTGCAAAGCGGAAGTCTTCTGATTTGCATCCATGTCTCTTGCCTTTAATGAAAAGGGAGAAGAAAAAACAATGCAATTGGTGACATTGGTCCTTTTCACACGGATGGTAAAATTCACACGTGTGTAAATATAATCCATGTCTGTAGGAGGTTTATGGCATAATAATAAAGTTCTACTGAAAGTCTGTGCAGGTACATCATAAAATACAGTATGATATTCTGACTATTTTTCTCACACCATTTGTGCCCTTCAAGCTGGCTGCTGACTTAGTTTTTATATACTTACTAGCTGTACTACCCGGCGTCGCCTGGGTTAATAACTGTTGTTAACAAAATAGAATGTATTAACAAAAATGTATTCTGCACACAAAAACCAAAAAACAAATAGATAGAAATGTAATTATTAAAAGGCAAAAACTAAGCTAATAGAAGCATTTCACAACATATATTTCAACACCACAGATATTCCACACAGATTTAACTAAATTGGCCAAGTAATGTGCTCCGTCTGTCTTTTTCCAGGTCTGTCTCTCTTTCCAGGTCTGTCTCTTTCCCCGTCTGCCTGTCTCTTCTTTTGTCTGTTACATAGTTACATAGTTACTTAGGTTGAAAAAAGACCTAGGTCCATCTAGTTCAACCTTCCTCCACCAGTTCTACATTTAGTCACTAAGTCATTTATAACCAACAATGTTTTGTGTACTGAGGAAATCATCCAGCCCTGTCTCTATCTCTCTGTTTCTTTCCCCATCTGTCTCTTTCTAGGTCTGTCTCTTTTCCCGTCTGTCTCCCCGTCTCTTTGTCTGTGTCTTTTCCGGTCTGTCTCTTTCCTTGTCTGCCTCTATTTCTCTGTCTCTTTCCCCATCTTTCTCTATCAAGATCTGTGTCGTCCCCATCTATCTTTGTCTGTCTCTCTGGCTGTCTCCTCCTTCCCTGTCTGCCTGTCTCTGTCCCTGTCTACATGTCTGTCTGTCTCTTTCCCCATCTGTCTCTTTCCAGGTCTGTCTCTTTCACCGTTTCTCTGTCTGTCTCTATCTCTCTGTCTCTTTCCCTGTCTGTCTCTCCGTCTGTCTCTTTCTATCCGTCTCCCCACCGACATCTTTATTACCTCACATATAAGCTTCTTATACTTCCTAAAGCAAACAATCATAGCTCCTACTAATAACCTGTAGTTCCAGGCTTCATTTACTTTAATGGAGGCATGTTTTTTGGAGAGTAACTGTAAAGCGCGGGGTTAAATTTTCCTGTCAAAATATAGTCTACGACGTTCCCTGGGTCACATGAGGTGTCTGTGCAAAATTTTGTGATTGTAAATGCGACGGCGCGAATACACTTCGTTTCACTTTTTCCCCATTATGTAGATAGAAGCAAAATTGATTGGTAAATTGGAACGCACGGGGTTAAAATTTTGCCTCACAACATAGCCTATGACGCTCTTGGGGTCCAGACGTGTGAGTGTGCAAAATTTTGAGGCTGTAGCTGCGACGGTGCAGATGCCAATCCCGGACACACACACACACACACACACACACACACACACACACACACACACACACACACACACACACACCCCTTTATATATTAGATAAATTGATATAACCTTTTTGATCCAATATTTTCTAAGATTTTCTAAATTCATTATTATTAATTATCCCTCACTGTACTATACAGTGCTTTACTTTATTTCCAAACTAGAGCTGAACTTAAATTTGCCGCATAACAATAAAACATTTACGGAAAAAATACTTGGTACAAAATCTTAGCACAAAGCCTGTTTTTACTATACATGAGAACCTCATGGGCCGGACACATTTGGCAGAAAAACAGTAGACTTCAGCACAGGCCTGCTTAAAGAAGATTTTATATTTAGGTCTCCGAATCAGGTAAATTTTTATGGTCAGAGGCATACTGCTCATACTGACAGACCACACAGCTGCTATGGCTACGAGGGATGAGCTAGTTGGGGACTGATGTCAAGCAGCACTGCCTACACATCCACCCTCCACAAAATGTTTCAATCACTTGAGGATGCATATACCTTTAAATATAATGATTTAATAGGGAACTGTTAGCCACCATTCTGCATGTACATCTAAGGTCTCAGTCTCAGTACAATGGGTGCAATGATGTAATAAAATTGCACCTACCGTGCAAAGCCTCAGTCGACACAATGCAAAGACCAGAGCATCGAATTGGGAAAATGTGGGTAAGGTAAATGATGTTTTGTTTTTTTTAATTATAACACTCATAACTTTCTGAAGGTACTATGGGGATATTATTCAGTGTGGGGAGCTATGGGTACCATCAGACTGTGGGGACAGTATTCTGTTTGGGGCCTGTTTGGACATCATACTATGTGGGGGAATCATACTGTGTGTAGGGCTGTAGATGCTATCATATTGTTTGTGGGGATGTGTGGGCATCATCCTATGTTGTGATCTTTGTGCTGTGTTTGGGGCACGATGGGACCATCAAAATGTGTGGGGGAGCTTTGGGTATGATCATCCTTTGTGGTGGTTGAGAGGGTATTAAACTGTGTGGCGGGGCTGTGGGGCCATTATAATTATAATATTTTGGGGGACCATCATACTGTGTGGGTGACTGTTAGGCCACTATACTGTGTGGGTAGGCGTCGTAGGGGTATAATATTGTGTGCAGGATTGTGAAAATCATCATACTGTACTGTGAGGGCATTATACTGTATGTGGAGATGTACTGTAGACACATCATACTTTGAGGTAGGTCATGGTGCAAGTATTATACTTCAAAGGGGGAGCATAAGGTGCATTTACAGTGGGGGCTTCATATTGTGTAGGGGTATCTTATTGTTGGTGCTTGCTGTGGTGTCGTTCCACTATGCCTGCGAGGAGAACTGTGGGGGCAAATTGTCTGCAGAAATTTACTGTTGGGTATTATAGTGTGGGGCATCTTGGGGGTCACCATACAGTATTGGGGCTATGAAATCGGTATCATAGTGGGTTAGAAGACTACATGCTGCAATACATGTCCCTCTCCATGTGTTTTAAAGTTGTGAGGTATGCTGTACTGTTACTATGCCTCTGTGTCCTGATCCTACAGTCATATGAAAAAGTTTGGGCACCCCTATTAATGTTAACCTTTTTTCTTTATAACAATTTGGGATTTTGCAACAGCTATTACAGTTTCATATATCTAATAACTGATGGACTGAGTAATATTTCTGGATTGAAATGAGGTTTATTGTACTAACAGAAAATGTGCAATCTGCATTTAAACAAAATTTGGCCGGTGCAAAAGTATGGGCACCCTTATCAATTTCTTGATTTGAACACTCCTAATTTTTACTGACTTACTAAAGCACTAAATTGGTTTTGTAACCTCATTGAGCTTTGAACTTCATAGGCAGGTGTATCCAATCATGAGAAAAGGTATTTAAGGTGGCCACTTGCAAGTTGTTCTCCTATTTGAATCTCCTATGAAGAGTGGCATCATGGGCTCCTCAAAACAACTCTCAAATGATCTGAAAACAAAGATTATTCAACATAGTTGTTCAGGGGAAGGATACAAAAAGTTGTCTCAGAGATTTAAACTGTCAGTTTCCACTGTGAGGAACATAGTAAGGAAATGGAAGAACACAGGTAAAGTTCTTGTTAAGCCCAGAAGTGGCAGGCCAAGAAAAATATCAGAAAGGCAGAGAAGAAGAATGGTGAGAACAGTCAAGGACAATCCACAGACCACCTCCAAAGACCTGCAGCATCATCTTGGTGCAGATGGTGTCAATGTGCATCGGTCAACAATACAGCACACGTTGCACAATGAGAAGCTGTATGGGAGAGTGATGTGAAAGAAGCCGTTTCTGCAAGCACGCCACAAACCGAGTCGCCTGAGGTATGCAAAAGCACATTTGGACAAGCCAGTTACATTTTGGAAGAAGGTCCTGTGGACTGATGCAACAAAGATTGAGTTGTTTGGTCATACAAAAAGGCGTTATGCATGGAGCCAAAAACACACGCCATTCCAAGAAAAGCACTTGCTACCCACAGTAAAATTTGGTGGAGGTTCCATCATGCTTTGGGGCTGTGTGGCCAATGCCGGCACCGAGAATCTTGTTAAAGTTGAGGGTCCCATGGATTCAACTCAGTATCAGCAGATTCTTGACAATAATGTGCAAGAATCAGTGACGAAGTTGAAGTTACACAGGGGATGGATATTTCAGCAAGACAATGATCCAAAACACCGCTCCAAATCTACTCAGGCATTCATGCAGATGAACAATTACAATGTTCTGGAATGCCCATCCCAGTCCCAGATTTGAATATCATTGAAAATCTGTGGGATGATTTGAAGCGTGCTGTCCATGCTCGGCGACCATCAAACTTTACAAAACAATTCCAGTTTAGTTAACAGGAATGGTCAAATATACCTTCATCCAGGATCCAGGAACTCATTAAAAGCTACAGGAAGCGACTAGAGGCTATTTTTGCAAAAGGAGGATCTACAAAATATTAATGTCACTTTTTTGTTGAGGTGCCCATACTTTTGCACCGTTCAAATTTTGTTTAAATGCGGATTGCACATTTTCTGTTAGTACAATAAACCTCATTTCAATCCAGAAATATTACTCAGTCCATCAGTTATTAGATATATGAAACTGAAATAGCTGTTGCAAAAACCCAAATTGTTATGAAGAAAAAAGTTTAACATTAATAGGGGTGCCCAAACTTTTTCATATGACTGTATATCTGGCCATTAGACGACCTGTATACTGCAGTTCTCTCTGCAGGCTCTCTCTAATCTTCAGTTGTCTCTGACCTAGTGAGTGGAGACTAGCTGCTATGTCTGCCATAGACAGTACTATCGCCGAGGGATTCCTGCTGCTGTTTCCCTATGTCGCACACATAACCAATGGTAACATTTTCCTCAGATTAGTTCTGAAAATATTTTATTGAGTGGATACTTTTAAGAGAGTCTTTGTGCGCTTTCTAAATGGAATTATTCCATGCTTCTCTTTTCACTTTCCTTTATTTCCTATCTTGGTTATAAACCCAAGTACAATATGCTCTATGTGTTATCCGGACAAAAGAATATTGAATTAGAACAGACCCATAGGTCACGTCCTTGTGAAAAAAATGTTCCAATAATCTTCTACACGAGACAGAAATAAAACATATTTTGTCCCATTTCTGTTCATGTTGTGTTCGTCACAAAGACACAGTAAGATCTTTTGAAAATTCCTCTCAGCACAACTCTAGCACACATAAATTACCGTGTGAACCCAAGATTAAACTGTCCCATAATAAAGCAGCTTCAAGATGCAAATTAACCCTAAGAAGACTGGGCAATTTTTCATTTTTACGCTTTTATTTTTCCCGCCAGTTCGTTCAACAGCTGCAACATTTTTATTTTTTTGCTAACAGCACTTGTTCTTTGCAGGGCGAGTTGAATAACAACAATCATTTTGCCATAGAATGTACTGAAAAACGGGAGAAAAATTCCAAGTGGGGTGATGAAGAAAAAAAAAAGTATTTCGCTATTGTTATTTTAAGTTTTGTTTCTTTATGGCATGCAGTGTCAGGTAAAAACATTCTGACAATATGATTCTCTGGAGGAGATGGAAGAAAAGGGTTAATCCACACTGCCAGAAGAAGATCACTGAAGATCAATGGGGATTAAGACATCGTATTTTATTGTTCTACGCGTTTCGGAGCTGTATAATGTACATTATTGATTTTTGATCCTAAAGAAGGGGTTATACAGCTCCGAAACACGGAATGCACATTGATTTTTGATCCTCAAGAAGGGGTTATGCAGCTCCGAAACGTGGAATGTACATTGATTTTTGTTCCTGAAGAAGGGGTTATACAGCTCCGAAATGAAGACTGTACAGTGATTTTTGTTCCTGAAGAAGGGGTTATACAGCTCTGAAATGCAGAATGTACATTGATTTTTGTTCCTGAAGGGGTTATTCAGCTCCAAAACACAGAATGTAAATTGATTTTTGTTCCTGAAGAAGGGGTTATACAGCTTAGAAATGCAGAATGTACATTAATTTATATTCCTGAAGAAGGGGTTATACAGCTTAGAAACGCAGAATATACATTAATTTATGTTCCTGAAGAAGTGGTTATACAGCTCCGAAACACGTAGTACAATAAAATCCGATGTCTTAATCCCCATTGAACTTCAGTGATCTTCCTCTGGCAGTGCGGATTAACCCTTTTCTTCCATGTCCTCCAACGCTATCTTCCTGGGTTCTGCAGAAGCCTTCCTCAACAAGTGGTTATAGTGGTTATGTCTATAACACAACCGAACCAGGTTAGTGCACCTAATTAAATTCTTTCTGCTACCACCGGATAAGACACCATTTGCGCCCCCCTTCTGTGTCATTTCAGTTTCACGACATAATATGATTCCCTAGGTAAGTACAATTACAGCGATACCAAACTTATAAGATCTATTTTATAATTGAAATCGTTAAAAAAAAGTTCTGAACACTGTAAAGAGAAAAAAAAAAGTAAATTCTGAGACCCATAATTTTTTTGTCAGTGGAGCGGTGTGGGGACTTGAGCTGTATTTTTGTATTCATCCTTTTTGGGGTACATATGACGTTTACAACGCTCTTTATGTTTGGGGGTAGACTACAGCAATCAAAAAGGGCAATTTTGAAGGTACAATATTTTTTCTTTAATGCATTTACTGTACTGTTTTACTCATTTTAGATCTTGATAGATTTTATTTTAAATAGACACGATTATGGCTAATGTTTATTTTTTATTATACTTAAAAATGTCTTTATATTTGAATAGGAAAAAGTGGGTGATTTAACCTTTACTGTTATTTTTCCTCTTTGTTTGTTTTCTTTAAACCTTTATCTCCTTTAGGTCACTGGAACCTATGATCATTTGATTGCCCATACTATATGCTGCAGTGCTACAATATTGCAATATACAGTATATATATATTACATAGTTACATAGTTACTAAGGTTGAAAAAAGACCTAGGTCCATCTAGTTCAACCTTCCTCCACCAGTTCAACATTTGGTCACTAAAGCCCGCTACACACGCTTCAATATATCTCACAATCCGTCGTTGGGGTCAAGTTGTAAGTGACGCACATCCGGCATCGTTTGTGAGGTATCTGCGTGTGACATCTACGTGCGATCAGGATTGAACGCAAAACCGTTGATCGCAAACACATCGTATCTTTGTCTAGAATTGAGCGTTTTGTTGCACGAACCTAGTCAATTGTAACGTGTGACATCCCTCATACGATTTTGGTGTCTGATGCTATGTGCGCAGGTGTGCGCTCTGCACCGCAGCTTAAAAAAGGTCCGCTTCAGAGCGCAGCTGAAAAGCTGCGTTCTGAAGCGCCTCACAATGTCTGTCATTCACTAATCTCTGTCAGTCGGTCACTATCTCTGTCCCTCACTCTCTGTCCATGTCAGTCTATCCCCCTCTCTCTTATACTCACCGATCCCCGATCCCCGGCGCTGCACGGCATTCACACTGCTCCGGCGGCTTTTACTGTTTTGAAAAAGCCGGCCGCCCATTAAACAATCTCGTATTCCCTGCTATCCCCGCCCACCGGCGCCTATGATTGGTTACAGTGAGACACGCCCCCACGCTGAGTGACAGGTGTCTCACTGCACCCAATCACAGCAGCCGGTGGGCGGGTCTACACTGTGTAGTGAAATAAATAATTAAATAATTTAAAAAAACGGCGTGCGGTTCCCCCCCAATTTTAAAACCAGCCAGATAAAGCCATGCGGCTGAAGGCTGGTATTCTCAGGATGGGGAGCCCCACGTTATGGGGAGCCCCCCAGCCTAACAATATCAGCCAACAGCCGCCCAGAATTGCCGCATACATTAGATGCGACAGTTCTGGGACTGTACCCGGCTCTTCCCGATTTGCCCTGGTGCGTTGGCAAATCGGGGTAATAAGGAGTTATTGGCAGCCCATAGCTGCCACTAAATCCTAGATTAATCATGTCAGGCGTCTATGAGACACCTTCCATGATTAATCTGTAAATTACAGTAAATAACACACACACAGCTGAAAAAATCATTTATTAGAAATAAAAAACACAAACATATACCCTGGTTAACCACTTTAATCAGCCCCAAAAAGCCCTCCATGTCCGGCGGAATCCAGGATGCTCCAGCATCGCTTCCAGCGCTGCTGCATGGAGGTGACAGGAGAAGCAGAATACACCACCGCTCCGGTCAGCTTCACACAGCAACTGAAGACAGCTGCGCGATCAGCTGAGCTGTCACTGAGGTTACCCGCTGTCACTGGATACAGCGGTGGATGCGGGTAACCTCAGTGACAGCTCAGCTGATCGCGCTACTCACCTCAGTTGCTGCGTGGAGGTGAGAGGAGCGGCGGTGAGTAGCGCGATCAGCTGAGCTGTCACTGAGGTTACCCGCGGCCACCGCTGGATCCAGTGACAGCGGGTAACCTCAGTGACAGCTCAGCTGATCGCGCGGCTGTCTTCAGTTGCTGTGTGAAGCTGACCGGAGCGGCGGTGTATTCTGCAGCTCCGGTCACCTCCATGCAGCAGCACTGGAAGCGACGCTGGACCATCCTGGAGTACGCCGGACATGGAGGGCTTTTTTTGGGCTGATTAAAGTGGTTAACCAGGGTATATGTTTGTGTTTTTTATTTCTAATAAATGATTTTTTCATGTGTGTGTGTGTTTATTTACTGTAATTTACAGATTAATCATGGAAGGTGTCTCATAGACGCCTGACATGATTAATCTAGGACTTATTGGCAGCTATGGGCTGCCAATAACTCCTTATTACCCCGATTTGCCAACGCACCAGGGCAAATCGGGAAGAGCCGGGTACAGTCCCAGAACTGTCCCATCTAATGTATGCGGCAATTCTGGGCGGCTGTTGGCTGATATTGTTAGGCTGGGGGGCTCCCCATAACGTGGAGCTCCCCATCCTGAGAATACTAGCCTTCAGCCATATGGCTTTATCTGGCTGGTTTTAAAATTGGGGGGGACCGCACGCCGTTTTTTTTAATTATTTATTTCACTACACAGTATAGACACGCCCATTGGCTGCTGTAATTGGGTGCAGTGTAACACCTGTCACTCAGCGTGGGGGCGTGTCTCACTGTAACCAATCATAGGCGCCGGTGGGCGGGGAAAGCAGAGAATACGAGATTGTTTAATGGGCGGCCGGCTTTTTCAAAACAGTAAAAGCCGCCGGAACAGTGTGAACGCCGTGCAGCGCCGGGGATCGGTGAGTATATGAGAGAGGGCTGCTCAATTCAGTTTCTCAGGAGTTTAGCGGTCACCGGTGAGTCCTTCACAGGTGACCGCTAATCAGGGAGCGACACAGACAGAGCCGCAGCATGACAATGAAGTCGGGTGAGGTTCACCCGAGTTCATTCTGACAGTGCGGCTCTGTCTGTGTCTGCTGTCAACTACCATTCACCGCTGCTACATGGCTGTCTGTGTCTGCTGTCAGCGGCCATGTAGCAGAGCTGAATGGCAGATGACATAGTAAAAACGCATCCCTACACATTACACACACTTGGCATGTCAATAAATAAAAAAAAAAAAAAAAAAAAGGTGCCCAATGCATACGTCACAGAACACATGATCTAAAGGATCGCACATAAAATTGATCAATTTAATATAGACTACTAACGCTCGTGTGACAGCAAATGAACGACCTACGTGCAATCTCATAAGATCCCGTATGCAACCTGGGCGTGTCACATCGCAAATGCGATTGTACAACTAATTGCAACGTGTAAAGCAGGCTTAAGTCATTTATAACCAACAATGTTGTGTGTAGTGAGGAAATCATCCAGCCCTTTTTTGAAAGCTGTTATAGTATCTGCCATTACTACCTCTTGTGGTAGTGTATTCCACAGTCTGGCTGCTCTAACTGTAAAGAACCCTTTCCTATTTAGCTGTCGGAATCGCTTTTCTTCCACTCGCAGTGAGTGCCCCCTTGTTCTTAGTATTGTCTTCAGAAGAAATAAGTCATGTGCCAGTCCTTTATATTGACCACACATATATTTATACATATAAATGAGATCTCCTCTGAGACGTCTTTTTTCTAAGCTAAACATATCTAACTTTTTCAACCTGTCATCATATGGGAGGCCTCCATTCCTTGTAATAATCTAGTTGCCTGCCTTTGAACTGACTCTAACTTCTGAATGTCCTTTTTAAAATGTGGAGCCCAAAACTGGATCCCATATTCCAGATGTGGCCTTACAAGTGATTTATAGAGGGGTAACAATACGTTGGGATCCCGGGATCTAATCTCTCTTTTTATACACCCTAGCATCTTGTTTGCTTTAGCAGCTGCTGCTTGACATTGAGTGCTGCTGCTCAGCTTATTTGTAATGAGAATACCCAAGTCCTTCTCCTGTTCTGTAGTCCCGAGTTTACTTCCATTTAATGTATACGCAGTTATAGGATTACTCCGTCCTAGGTGCATTACTTTACATTTATCAACATTAAATCTCATTTGCAAAGTATCTGCCCATTCTGACATCTTATCCAGATCTTTTTGTAATATTATACTATCAAGGTCAGTTTTTAATATCCTACATAGTTTGGTGTCATCAGCAAAGACTGACACTTTACTATCAATCCCATCCATAAGGTCATTAATAAAGAGATTAAAAAGAATTGGTCCTAGCACAGATCCCTGCGGCACCCCACTGCTGACGATGGCCCATTTAGAGAATGTTCCATTTATGACTACTCTTTGTTTCCTATCTTTTAGCCAATATTGTGTAACTAAGGTCCTCTGAGAAGCCAGTCTGAGGCTGGGCTTCATAGGAGGACCAGGATAGCAGCCTTGGAGGAAACCAATTGCCATTGAGTCAGTGATTGAACCTGAGCCTGCCGTATACAACCTGCATACAACCTGTAACAAAAATATATATTACAGAATGTTAGGAGGTTAAAGATTTGCATTATTTATTAATGCTGTTATTTTATGTTTTTCATGGAGATCAAACAGTGGGGTACATAACTTTAAAAAAGTACTACATCTAAACACATTCTATACTATATCAAGTGAGGCGTATCTGTAGGGTTCTTAGTCACAAAGTGACCATCTAAATTTCCAACCTGTTGTTTAGTCTCTGTACTCCAGAGTACCTTATATGAAAAAGTATTTCTAAGAGAGGAGTTCATGCCTTAAAGGGGTTTTCCCATGAAAGTTCATTTTAATCAATAGATCTTGGGATTAGAGATGAAGAAACCTGTGGAAATTCGATTTGGCGGGTTCAGCTTAGATAAAGTTTGGTTTGGGACCTGGACTTGACCTGAACCCCAATGAAAGTCAGTAATTTGGCAGTTCGGGTCCCCGTCCACATGCAGCCAGCCATAAACAGATCACTTCCGGGTGTGGGTAGGTGAAGTTTTTCCTTTGTTTGGTGCACACTACATCTGACCATGCTGTTGTTACCCCCAGTGTGAGACGTTCAAACACTGCAAGCGGCTCACATTGGCCTGAGCACCGAGCGTACCCAAGCACAGCGATGCTCACGCGAGTGGTTTGCAAACGTAAAGCACCTGAACTTAGAATGCAAACTGTTTTTCTTTAAAAAACAGTCTGTGTTTGGTATGAACACCGAAACTCAGGTTCAATCATCTCTACTTGGGATAGGAATTGGCTCCACAATTGGATGTGTTTAAAAAAAGTGTTCCTGCGTTGAGATAATTTTATATATGTGTCCCGGCTATGTACTGTGTAATGGCCGTGTCTGACCGCAGGGGATTTTTAGTGTGCAGCAATACACAATTTGTACAGTAATAAACCAAATATGATCCTCGATCCTTCTACTCTCATATCTACTCCACTGATCAAGGTGACCATCTCCGTGAGTGGATAGAGTTTACAAGCTGAACAGGCCATGCAGCTAGAAAGGCATCTCTGATATGTGAGTACTAGTGGCACACTAGGCGTGTACTTACTTTTTAGAGGAGAGTCTAGCTAGAGTATGCTGTTTATCTAGGATGCTTCTGTCTTCACTAGCTTTGAGCAACTAGCACAGAGTAATTCCTGTACTGTGATTCCCTTCCACAACCAATGAGGGCCGTCCTCTTCCTTACGCTAGCAGATAATATTGAGGAATGTTATTTTCCTGCCTCCAAACAGTCTGCCATGGATTCTCTCCTGTGTAGACAGTCTGTGTAATTCCCCCTTACTTTTTTCCCTATCTATCTTATATACCGATACAGTGCAGTCTGTTCTCTACCCTCACTGAGGACTTGAATGCATTTTCTCCTCTCCACAGACTTGGATTTGCTGTGTATAATCCTCCTTCTCCCACTGGTATTTCTAACACTAAAAGGAGAGTAGACACCCCCTGGTGTAGTGTTCTGTGGGAGTTGCACAAATTCTACAAGAAAATGGTACAAATTTTTTTAAGACTATATAAAAGTTTCTTACTTTGCATTTAGAAAGCAAATAAACAATAAAAAACACTAACTAAAAAAAAAGTACAGTTAGCCATAAAGTCATGTAATAAATACTCTAAATGTTAGTGTGCTCTTCCAAGACAAGGAACCCCTGATGTGTTTTTTTTCAACATCTAATACCATTGTCCCTCCCTGAAGTCCATCTCGCACCACAATTGCACCTTGAGTACCTAACATACAGTACGTACATTTTCCCTTCTGTCCCTCAGAGGCACCTATGTGCAGCTGTAACGCCTGCCTGGATCCACAGACTCAGATGGGCTGTAATGGGGAGGCTAGAGGGAAGCCACTCACCAAGCAGGACCCCCAGAACCCTTTAACCCCTATACAGGGATTTGGAATTACACAGGGCCCTGGAGATCACTACCTGTGGAAGGCTGCAGTCCGATGAGAGTAGTAGTCAGGCAGGGTCAAACCAGGAATTGCAGAACAGGGACAGAATCGGCAGGCAATGACATAGTTAGCAAACGTAGCAGAGGTCAAATCCGGATCGGGCAGCGAGGTACAAAAACAGTAGGCAGAAGGGTAGTCAGAAAACAAGCAGAAGTCATCGGAGCCTGCGCCCACCAGTGCCGCTGGCATCGACTCCTCTCCCATCACCAGCACCATCCACGGCAGGAACACAGTGTCGCCTGGCGATCGGAGCAGACGTCGGTGGAGCAGACTCCGGCGGTGACGTAACAGCAGCTGCCTAATATGACTAGAATGCCTCGTTAAAATATCAAATACAATTTCTGTAAAAGGCTACATGACAGAATTTGCTGCTGGATGCCGTTTTCTTTTCTTAAAAAGAAAAGATGGGTATTACAAGAGTCAAAATTGATTCTCTACCATTGACTTAAACTCCTATAATCTCTAAATTAGGGATCTGGTTCCTCAGAAAGGAAGTCTACATAGCCTCGTCTTGAATAAAGCGGAGGTGTGCATGCTTAACATCCTCTCTATTCATTGTCTATGGGACCGCTGATATTTGAAAAGCCCTGCGCTTGATTTTCTCCAACAGTCCCACAGACAATGGATAGAGCAGAATCCAATTCCCAGGAAGGTTGGGGGTCACAATGGTCAGATCTCCAACGGTCAGTAAATTTTCCTCATCAGGAAGGATGCTGGGAGATTTCTACTCTGGAGTCTGCAGATTCATATATGCATATTTATAACAAAATGCTGTCTGTTACTCAGAATCAATATAATACTGTATACAGTAAGTAATGCAATGGATTGAGAATTATTCTTTAAAGGGAACCAGTCATGTATGTAACAATGTTATTAACCTGCAAATATTGGGTTAATCTGCAGGGTAATAGTGTTCTAAAACTGCCACCGCCCTGAAATCTCAGCTACTGGGAGGAAATTAACTTTTTCCCTCCCATCAACCACTGGCTTTCAGCTGATGCAGTTTCAGTCACAGCTCAGTAGGCAATGACCGACGGCTGTAACGGCATCCCAGCACTGACAGCTGGCTCTGCACTGATGCAGTTGCAGGCTGCCGGGAGGAATGAAGTTCATTTCCTATCAGTAGCTGGCCTTTTAGTGCAGAGTCTGAGCAGTTTTAGAACACTAAAATCCTGAATATTACCCTTATATCTACAGGGTAATAGTGTTTTTTGACATGAAATGTTTCCTTTAATAGCGTTTTTAAAGTTGTGCGGCCACTGCACTAAATTCCCTGCTACTGAGAGGAAATGAACTTTATTTCTCCGGACAGCCAGCATCTGAATCACTGCAGAGCCAGCTTTCAGTCAGTGCCTGGGTGTGTTCAACAGAGCCACTGCCCACTATGTATAGAGCTGTGAGAGAAGCCATGCTGACTGCGCCTCTATGACTAAAGGCTGGAACCTACAAAGAGGAAAGGAACTTTATTTCTCCGGGCAGCCAGCATCTGCATCACTACAGAGCCAGCTATCAGTCAGTGCCTGGACGTGGTCAACAGAGCCACTGCCCACTATGTACAGAGCTGTGAGTGACGTGCCGACTGTGCCTCTATGACTAAAGGCCGGAGGCTACAAAGAGGAAATGAAGTTTATTTCTCCCAGCGGCCAGCATCTGCATCATGGCAGAGCAGGCTGTCAGTCAGTGCCTGGTCATCGTGAATAGAGCTGCTTCCCACTATGTGCAGAGCTGCGAGTGACCTCTATGACTAAAGGCAGGAGGCTACTGAGAGGAGTCAAGTTCATTGCCTCCCTATAGCCGGGCTTTGACTGTGGTAGTCGCACAGCTTTAGAAGACCATTTACCTGCAGATTTACCCCATATTTGTAAATTAAAAGCATTTTTTTTTACATGAAAGGTTCCATTTAAAAAACAAAGTTGTTTTTAATAATTATAGGCATTGGATGTAGAATAAAAATTTCTTTTTCAGACATGTATGCGCTTAAAATGAGTGGCATACTGACTATGCAGCACCTCTTTGGATCCATCGCAGGTCACTATGGAGGTAAACGCCAGCTCCAGAAGCAATTCCTGATCAGTTGGAAAGTCAGAGGATCACTATAACCTGCGACGGGCTGTAGCGGTCCGGTGACTAGAAGAACACGCCATCAGGGAAATGTCTGATGACTTAATAGCTTTAAACAATTTGCACAATCTAATTGTCATTTTTTACTTGTACTGCTTAGTCAATCATTCTTTTATACAATAAGAAAACAGTGATATAAAAAGAAAAACATGTTAGCCACTTACCTCTACTAACATGTACAAGGAAAGCAGAGTGACTGCAAAGTTGTAAACAATTAAGTGACCCCTGAGAGAAAAAGCTGGTCTGTTCTTCATATATTTGGTCCCCAACCATATGGAAATTAAGTAGAGTACAGTCAAACAAAGAGTGGGAAGGCAGGAGTCCAGCATGAACCATCCTCTAACCCTCGGATCTGGAAAGGTGCAGAAAATACAGAGAATGTGATATGCTGACAGCTTATTATAGGCCAGCTGCAGGCGCTAAATTGTGGAAAACACTCATCTGAAGTACAAAGCCAAAATACAATTGTACACATCATTAAGGTGCTTCATACTATGAGAATTAATCAAGAGATATTAGGTTATTTTCCTTGCTGAAATACTAAAAACAGATCTGTAGGCTGAATATTCTGACCTAAGTAGGGCATCATATTGTAGTGATGGGTCTGCTCTCATAAAAGTACAAATTAACTTAAAAGCAATATTGTGCCTTCGGCTAATGGAAGCAATCAAAGAATACAGAGGATGTACTTATATGTCTGTAGTTAAACGAGAACTATTAAGTAACTTAATAAACTGTCATGTAAGTACATGAGGAATAATACTATTTCTGCCCCTTATGTCTTCCATACTGCAGTACTACCTCTGCAGGCTCTACCTCTTAATGGGAGAACACCAACTGCTGTCTTATCTTAAGTAATATGGAGTTAAGCTGTGTTGTTTTTTTTTGTTTTTGTTTAGTTGTTTTTTTTATTTCAGAAAGAATGACAAATCCTGGAGTGGAAGACATGGCTCAAATATATACATGTTCTTATATTTCCTTGAACTGTAAATTTCTGCCATTTTTTGAAAGTAAAATTTTCATTTAAAAAAGACCTGTCACAGGTCAAAAGTTGCATGAATTTTTTTTATATTATTTCATTCTTGTTGCTCTCCTAAGTATATGAATTTTTGCTTTCCAAATCTGTGGTATGGATAAAGATACATGGTCCTCTTTATTTAGTGCTAATTTGTATGCAATTTTCCAAAGCACATAACTATAGAGAATCCTGTGAGCCACGCCCTGTTGGTAAAGACTATAAAAAATAACACTAAACAACAAGGCCCATATCCCTGAATGCATGCCGTGAATATAAGACAAACAAAAACAAAAAGAATACTAGGGAGTATCAGGAATTTAACAATAATCTTTCCACTTTTGATCTGGGCCTCTTTAAGCAATCAGGGAAATATCAATATCTACTTTAAAAGTGAAGTGTTTTAACTAAAAAAATACTCTTTAGTATGTCGTAATGCAATATTGTAGGGTCAATCTAAGATCTCAGACTTGTAAAAAGAAAAATTGTCATCACATTCTACCTTATAGAGCAATTAAAGGTTTTTCAAAAACATAAAAATATCGTTAACAATAAAAAAATAAATCAATATATAATCAACCATTATATGCCCCACTGCCACTACTCTGCTGTTTGTAGCCAACCTTTGTTCGCTTGATTTTCAACATATGACCACTACAGTCTATCACTGGCTATAGTGGTGTATGGCAGGATGTTGCTAACACCAGTGATTAGTTGCAGTGGCAACTGGTGTTGAGGAGCCAGTCTTTAGAGCGACAGAGGATATATCAAGTTAGTATTAGTGATGAGCAAAAGCCTCAGTACATGGTCCAGAACGGTAATCTTTGGTCGTAGGCAGGAGCTGCATGAATTTCCTGACCTTCCAGTATCCCCGACTTCTCTTGATTTGCCGTGTTGGTGCGTAGTCACCGATGCACTACATGGCGCACAGGTGATGTCACACCAGGGCAGTGTATCAATTGCTGCACCGAGGTACCCAGAAGGTCATGAAATTCGCACAGCTCCTGTCTATGGCCAACATGGACCAAGGCTGTGCATCTAATCTACCTAATTATACAGAATTCGCCAGGGAAAAAAAATACATTACATAATACTTAAAAATTGTACTTACCTCTTGGACCAAACATGTAATCCACAAAAGCATTTACTTCTCGGTCTAGTGTCTGTATGTGATCCTACAAGAAAACCATTAAGATATTTATTCTATATACTTTATAGAGGAAAATGTTCTAAAAACTAAAAGAGTTATTTTTAAACATAATTGTAATAAAAACACTATTCTAGAAATAAAAGGAATATAAATGTTTAATATTAATTAGTAAATTGTTTTGTGGAATTTCATATTGGACACTTGGACAAAAGCCAAAAAAACATTGGCAAGTAAAGTTCAAGCTGGGTAAAGCATTGAGATGGACTTCAGCTTCTCACTGAATATTCCCCTTTGGAACTCCAGGGCACTTTAGGCGTCTTGTATATTTCAGGGTTTTACACAATCACGGACTGGCCCACAGGAGAGCAGGTAAATCTGCTGGTGGGCCACAACATGAGAATGGACCCTCCACCCCACAATATGAGCATCTCATAATATAACATGTGTTCTATATGTCTGTTATGAATACATAATGTAGGTAATTACCCTCATTCCAGGATAATAATAAAGTTGATAATTGAAGACTAATTAACCTTGCAGTGCAAAATAAAAGTCTCCTGGGCATCAAGTAGAAAAACTACATTATTGCTTCTAATTAGGTCATTTTAGTCTAGTTCTGTGACCTAAACCTTCTACTAGGTTATCAGAAAAGTGATAAGAAAGTCTATTGCTACACCGCACCATTATAAAGCTATGACAGCACAACATAAAAAAAGTTATATTAGTCATACAAAAGAGTTGAAAAAAATTTTAAGCTTGTCTACACGGTAAAAGTAAGATATAGTCACCATGAAGATACATGATGATAGCCGTAAGGGTGAAAGATGGCATCATTTTACACTTTCAAATACATTTTCCTGTGCAGCGGTGTGCAACATTTAAGAGTCACAATCTCAAACTTTACGCTTCCAAGAGCCAGTGATAAAAAAGGGTATTCACAATACAGATACTTTGTGTTCACTCGGATGTGAAAAAAAAACAGAAAAAAACAGAACAATTTCAGTGTTGGATGAGATTTCCATCAGTTTTGTGAGTCATGTCAACTTTTACCATCAGCCACTTTCTCACGCAAAAAAAGTCCCCAAAATGTCAACGTTACAATGTTAAAAACAGACAACCCTCGGACTGCACATGGATGGTATCAGTTTGCTGCGTGTGATTTTTCGGACCCATGGAATTATACGGGTGATTATGATCTGTGACCCAATCTAAGATCAGACATTTCTCAGTGATTTTTGTGCGGATGCTCCATCTGCACGAAAGATCACGGACATGTAAACAAAATGGAAGACCATAATGCATAGATGATCTATCTATGAAAAGCATGGAGAACACACTTCAGTGAAAAATGGATGTCAGAATGAGGCCTTAGAAATGTATCAACAGTATATGCCATACATGTCTGACAATTGTAGGCTCTTTATTTGGGACTTTTCATCAGGAAAACACAAAAACAGTGATCATCTCCGAAATTCTTTGAATTATATAAGAGACAGGAGCATGCACGAGTGGCCGCCTATCCACCTCATCTCCCTTAGGCTATGTGCGCCGCACTTTGCAGATTTGGTGCAGAAATTTGCCTTTCTAAATTCTGGGAGAAGGAGAGGCATGCCGTTTTGGGCAGCAAACTATACTAAAAAATGAGGCAAAAAAAAGCATAAAAAAATGCAGCACACACAGCCTAAGGCTCCATTCACACGTCAGTGAAAAACACTGACGTTCTTCACTAATGTGTAAAACACGCACATGTCCCTCCGCGTTCTGTGATTCATGGCACAAGTGGGTTGTCCATGTGCAATCCGTGATCCGTGATTGCAAATGGACATTACTCACCTGCCTTCACTCCTGCTGTCCATGGTGCTGAACTCCTCGGCTCTGCAGCGTCCACCCACCGCTCTCTGCAGCTACTTCCGGGTCGGCTGTTCCTGCTTTCATGAATATTCATGAGCCGGGAAGGAGCTGCAGAGAGCGGAGGTTGCACAGCGAATCGCTGGAAAGGTTAGTTGAAAATGTTTATTATTTAATATGTAAGAGTTTTTCTGGTACGTGTTTCACGGATCACACACGGATCACACCATAGTGTGGTCCGTGGGTCATCAGTGATGCCAGAAAAAAACGGACTTGTCTCCGTGCAGAATCACGGCCGTGAGTGTACGCTGCACGGAGACACGTTCAGTGAAAAATCACTGATGTGTGAGCAGACCCATTGATTATAATGTGTCTGTGTATGTCAGTGATTCTGGTACGTATAAAAAAAAGCACATATGTACCAGAATCACCAGAATGTGAAGAGGTCTTAAGCTGCGTGCCCACGATCAGGGTTCACAGTGTTTTGGATGCAGTGTGTTTTCGTTGTGTTCAAAATGCTGTGTTATACAGTTGAAGCACAGTGGATGGGATTTCTAGAAACCTCATGCCCACTGTTGCTTGTTTTTCCCGCAGCGTAAACTGACCCGCGGTGCGGCTTCCCGAGATGCAGGATGTCAATTTATGCAAGTGTTCTCTGCATGGAGAACTGAAAGAAAGTCCGCATCTGCCTGAACCCTGATGTGTGAATACAAAATACAATACAAGCGCAATATGAGAGGCACCCGTGGGTATGATTCTGGGTATATTATAATAGAGATCTGCTCACCTTTTCAGGTTGTTCGCCCCCGCACAACCCCAGTGATGCGTGAAAAGTGAAAAATCCAGGTTTGATTCATTAAGCGCTATAACAGACCGAAAATACCTTTCATATGAACCCTGATGTGGGCACAGCACAGGCAGCTGTGGTCTCCTGTGGAGTGCAGTTGCGGCCCCGCCGAAGAGGACATGCTACGTCCACAACCCTAATACTCTGACGACGTTGGCTGTCAGAGTTGCATACACGCGTCTTCCCCAAGCTGTTCCCATTCCACTTCAGCAGTGTTTCCATCCATTTCAGCTATTTCCAGGACCCCCTCAGAACTCCCAGGGGGGTCTGCTGGAAAAAATGCTTGCGTTTCCCATTGACTTCTACTATGCTTGTTAGTCGAGTTGAGCACCCAAGCATTAGAAATTGCTCGGCTCGATTAACGAGCACCCGAGCATTTTAGTGCTCACCCATCACTAATAATAACATTTTCTCTTTATTTTTTTTCTATTTCTTAAGAACCACTTCAAAATAGATTAAGGAGTACTTGGATAAGTAACAACTTACAAATGGATCAAAGACATTTCTACAAACATATTACATTACCATTATCTGCAGCCTTGCAGTTCTTCAACCTCTAAATGCAGAACAGTTCTGCTTACAAGACAGATCAATGCAATCCATTTATGAGTAATCCTTCTCAACTCTTTTTTTTTGTTTTATCCCAGTGCTCAAAGCTTCACACAAGGCTCAATTCAAGATTAGGCAGCTTTGAACATGTTTCTACTACATCTGTCTTGCACTTTTAATAGAAACCGAATTAAAGAAGACCTGTCACCAGGCCATAAGTAGACAGTTTTTGCTCTTATTTAATTCCTGCTGTTCCCCTGAGTATTCAGGTTTGCCTTTGTTTTTTTTAAACAGCCATTAGGTTCCAGAAATATCAGCCTTTTATTGTGCTAATTTTTATGATCTTTGTTCACAGGATCCTCTTTTGGGGTGGGGTCTTAAAGGGAACATGTCAGGTACAATATGCACCCAGACCCACGAGCAGTTCTGGGTACATATTGCTAATCCTTGCTTAGCAGTCCCTGTATACACTAGTATAGATAAAGAGATCTTTAGAAAAAGTATTTCTAAAGATCGTTTATTCTATGCTGAGGCAGGGGACTAGTCCCATGGGCATGAGTTCCCTTGGCTAGTCAGCACCCTCAGCTCGTTAGCATGTCCCTGTGGGCATTACAACATGCTAATGAATGCGCAGTGATGCCGCACATACCTCAGTCTTGATGGCAACGGGCGGAACATGGATGCACACTGAGCATGATCCGGAGTCCTCAACACTTTCAGTCATGCGCACTGTACCTCACTGAAGAAGGGAAGCTTACACCCGGCATCAATTTAGTGCGTATGACCAGAAGTCTCGGGTACTCCGGATCATGCTCAGTGCGAATCCATCCTCCGGCAGCCACCATGAACTGTGAGGTATGTGCACGTCGCTGTGCATTCATACGTGGGCGTACTAACATGATATATGGTTCGGCTACCCAAGGGAACTCACGCACCTGGGACTAGCCCCTGGCCTCATTAGCATATAAGAAACAATCTTTAGAAATACTTTTTCTAAAGATCTCTTTATCTATGCTAGTGTATACAGGGATTCCTAGGCAGGGATTAGCAATATGCACCCAGAACTGCTCATGGTTCTGGGTGCATATTGTACCTGACAGGTTTCCTTTAAAGGGGTGGTTCACCCATATTTTTTATTGTCTAGTTCGATATTATATTGAGAAACAATGTTTCTCTCAAATACCTTGTGTTGGCAATAGTGCCTGTGAGAGGCGCTATTGCAGAACGCTGTTCCCGCTCCAGTGACGTCACTGTCAAGTGCCGCACATGTCACATCCGTGCAGCCGGCTGCATTCTTCCAGACTCACTGAGCTGTGGGTGGTGTTTCACCGCTGTCACAGCCCATCTGCTCCCTGCTCCCCCCTCCCTCTTCCCTCACAGCACAGAGCGTTGCGTCTCTTACTTGCAGCGTTCTGCTGTGAGGGAGTAGGGAGGAAGGAGCAGGGAGCAGATGGGCTGTGACAGCGGTGAAACACTGCCCACAGCTCAGGGAGTCTGGAAGAATGCAGCCGGCTGCACGGATGTGACGTGTGCGGCACTTGACTGTGACGTCACTGGAGCGGGAACAGCGGTCTGCAATAGCGCCTCTCACAGGCACTATTGCCAACACAAGGTATTTGAGAGAAACATTGTTTCTCAATATAATATCGAACTAGACAATAAAAAAAATATGGGTGAACCACTCTTTTAAGACTAATTTCCCTGTAAGTAAAGGTTAGCACTAAATAAAAAGGTACATATATTTGAAAATTATTAGGTAGAAGGCAAAAAAAACATTGAAAAAAGACTATAAAAACATTATTTATTAGTAAATATTAAAATATCAAATGGTAAAAATAAAAATGAACCCACTAGGCCTATGCGTTTCGAGCACTGGGGCTCTTAATCATATCTCTGAAACCATATAGCAGATTTTAGAAAAAAATAAAGAAACTCAGGGAAGTAAAGAGAATAAAATAAGAACCAAAACTGGCCACTTTTCACCTGGTGATAGGTTTTCTTCACACTGCACTCTCCCCATGGTGAGCAACTATTAAAGGGAACCTGTCAGCAGAAATTTCGACTAAAACCTAACAGATTCCCCCTCTGCAGCTCCTGGGCTGCATTCTAGAAAGGTCCCTGTTATTATAGTGCCCCCTTTCTGACCCAAAAAAAGAGTTTATATCGAGGTACCTTTTTGGCTTCTGAATCTCTAAGGCTATGTGCGCACGTTGCGTACTAGCCTGCAGAAATTTCTGCAGCGATCTGAAGAGCACATGTGCGCTTTAGATCGCTGCAGAAATGTCCGTAGTGAGCGCCGATTCCATGCGCTCTGCCTGCAGCTCCTCCCATAGACAGAGCAGGAGCTGCCGGCAAAGCGCAGGAAAGAAGTGACATGTCACTTCTTTTTGCGCAGCGCTTCGGCAGTAGCCGAAGCGCTGCGCTCTGAGACGCCACGTGCGCACGGCCCCTGCACAATCTCCATAGACTGTGCAGGGGACGCAGGACGCATGCAGTTACGCTGCGCTGCAAAGCGCAGCGTAACTGCATGAATTTACGCAACGTGCGCACATAGCCTAAATGTGTCACGGGGGCGGGCTGCCTGATGGCCGTTATTCTGCCCCCTGTTCCTGTATGCCGCCCCCATCGCCGATTTCTATACTTCTGGACGCCGCCCACTGCTCCAGCCATCCCTGCGCATGCCCAGTGCTCATCTCTCGTGGATGAGCACTGTGCCCAGTGTCACCGGTGGTGACGTGCGCGCAGGGTTTAGATTATGGGCGGTGCTGTGATGTTAATTACCAAGCAACCGCCCATAATCGCGGGACCGCGCATTCACCCTCGGCCTGCTTCTTTCTGCGCAAGCGCGCTGCAGCTGAACTCCTCCTGATCGGTGTAGTCACTGCTCCGCGCTCCTCCCATCTATTTCCTGCCTCAGGGCAAGATGGGAAGGAGGTGACGTGAGTTCAGCTGCAGCGCGCTTGCGCAGAAAGCAGGCCGAGGGGGAATGCGCGGTCCCGCGATTATGGGCGGTTGCTTGGTAATTAACATCACAGCACCGCCCATAATCTAAACCCTGCGTGCACGTCACCAGCGGTGACGCTGGGCACAGTGCTCATCCACGAGAGATGAGCACTGGGCATGCGCGGGGATGGCTGGAGCAGTGGGCGGCGTCCAGAAGTATAGAAATCGGCGATGGGGGCGGCATACAGGAAAAGGGGGCAGAATAATGGCCATCAGGCAGCCCGCCCCCGTGACACATTTAGAGATTCAGAAGCCAAAAAGGTACCTCGATATAAACTCTTTTTTTGGGTCGGAAAGGGGGCACAATACTAACAGGGACCTTTCTAGAATGCAGCCCAAGAGCTGCAGAGGGGGAATCTGTTAGGTTTTAGTCGAAATTTCTGCTGACAGGTTCCCTTTAAAGAAATTGTGTAGTCTTATATGAGTTTAAACATAAAAAGCATCTGTTCTTTGACTTGTTCAATGTTAGCATAAGTAAAAAGAGTTTTCCCATCTCAGAAATGTAAGGATATGTCATAAATTCGAGTCTTACCGTCACAGTCAAGAAAGGGAGCAAGTTGAGCTCCAAAAATCCTGGCAATAAGTGAACACCTATGCTCCAAGTCAATGCAGCATAAGGCAACAAGCCAACTAGTTTCTTTTATGGTAAAGATACAGAAACTCTCTTTCCCAGTATGTACATTTCAGATGCTTGTTAGCTTTACTTCTCACTATTGGTACAGATCTGTAAAGATGAAAGCCAGCTGCCTTATATGTTCCAAGCTAAAAACAGGTTTACAAATAGGTGGAGAACTCCATGGACAGCATCTCTGCTAAACCGTGTA
This sequence comes from Anomaloglossus baeobatrachus, assembly GCF_048569485.1. Classification (NCBI taxonomy): domain Eukaryota; kingdom Metazoa; phylum Chordata; class Amphibia; order Anura; family Aromobatidae; genus Anomaloglossus; species Anomaloglossus baeobatrachus. The sequence goes on along the minus strand of NC_134358.1, from coordinate 237,823,055 downwards.
ATTTTAGCTACATTTTTCAGGGAAAGCTTTCATATAAAATGTCAAAATAGTGTAATTTAATGCTCACACAGTTATACTGTGCCCACATAGTAAAGGAATAAACACGTTCCCCATAATAAAGCAGCCACTGCTTAATTTCCTCATGTTCCTGTGTAAAAGAACTAAAGGTGTATTTATGTTAGTCAGCTACCACTCGGGCTGGGTTTCTCCATTCAATCTCCAATGGACTGTACTGGGCTATATCCTGTTACTTGCCACTGGTGAGTTTGAGCAAGCATTACATGCTTGAAACAAAGTTGTTTACCCACAATTTGGAAAAGGTGTCAAAAAGTTCGTTCTGCCCGTTTTTGGGGTTTTGTGTAAAATTATGTCCAATTTGCGTTTTCTTCTGTTTTTTTTTTTGTTCCTATACACACAAAGGAAATAAATGTGTATAACAAACTGTGTAATTTTCATAATATTCTGGAAGACATACTTCATTTTCTGGAACAATTTCTAGAGTGTCAACACTTTTGCCCTTGATTGTACATATGAGTATTCTACAAGATGAGTTACGTCGTACACTCAAGAAGTATACTGTAGTTATGAAAGGTCAACATCATGTTCCAGCAGGACAACGAAATGAAGCATACGTTGAGATTGACGAATAAATGGTTGAAAGACAATGAAGCAGAGGTGCTGGATTGGCACCCACAGTCACCATACATCAACCCAATAAGACACTTGTGGGTGGAGTTGAAGAGAAAGCTGTATACATACCCACGTGAGTTGAACAGTATGCACCAACATTGGGGATGTGCAGAAAAGACCTGGGATCAGATTTTGGCAGAGACATGCTTGAATCCGATCAATAGCATGCCCAGAAGGATTTAGGCAGTGCTGAAAGCCAAAGGTGGATTTACAAAATACTAACAAAATAATTAAAATGTAGATTTTTAGGAACAAAACAGTAACAATGCAGTGTCATGACTAGAATCTACACAACTAATCACATGCTACATAGTTGCAAGTCAAATTAATGTATGAGATAGCTAAGATGATTGTCTATAAAATGATGGTAGTCTTACATTCAAAGCTGTAGTGGATGGTGAGATATGGAGCCTAAGGTCAGTGTCACACTTGCAAGTCACTCGCACGAGAATCGAGTCGCACCACCCGACATGGACTGCCGTTCCCCGGATCATGCAGCTGCTTAGACATACATACAGCTGCACACTGCTGTCCGGACAGCGGCAGGCCATGCTAGGTGATGCAACTTAATTCTAGTGCGAATGACTTGCAAGTGTGACACCGGCCTAAAAGTTCAGAACATGGTTGCCCTTTTGCTCATCAGTGTATACAATTTCTGTATACTGTGTGTGCTGTGATAAGACTCTCCAGTATATTCGTATAGGATGAAGCTTCATATTCCTCCACCTGCCTCCAGCTTGTAATAGCGGATGTCACGATACTGGTTGCACTCTGCTGTGGCAGAGCTGTATCAGTCACCTGATCATGTTGTCTGCATTCTCATTGGGAGGAGTTTTTCCTTCCATGCCCAGGAGCTCACCACTATATCAGGATGTCCCCTCCATCATCACGCTGCCAGTTATAGATCTGCTCTGCAGTGTGCTCGGCTGGTTCCTGTAAGTGCTCTAGATTCTGTCCATTACCTCCCCCGACCCTTCCTGACCTCCCTGTCTCCCCGCTCCTCCGTTTTGTCTTACCTTCCGTGCCCCTCTCCTGCACGTTGTCCCATCCCTGTGCCCCCTCCTTTGGCTTGCTCTCCCTGTTACCGACTTTCGGCTTGTCCCGGACCCTGACTCCGCCTCCTCCTTTGTACTGCGCTCCCTCTCTTGGCTCTGACCCGATTAGTACAACTTCTCTTAACAACCATTCAGTTGCCTAGGTTGCCGTGTGTCTGGGCTCCCTCTAGTGGTTGTTTTCATTACAGACAGCTCTGGTTCTACAGTGTGGTGGACCTCATTACACACACTGTGTGCGGACTTCCCCTAGTGGTGACATCACCGCTGTCAGGAAGAAGCTCAGCAAGTACCAGTAAAAGACAGGAGAAAGGCTAAGGGTGCACCACTCAGATGTTGCAATGTGTGGGGAGAACAGTTTTCTGTATTTTAGTGCATATATCAATATATACTTTTGCATAGCTCAGCATGCATACTGTAGTATATAACATTAAAACAAAAATATACAAATAAGAGAATATATATCAAGTCCAGTATGTTTGCAATTTGTCTTCCCTTAACTTTTAAGGAAGCATACTGTACATTTTCTCATGCTAAATTGGTGAAAAGGGTGTTCTGGGATTCAAGGAAGTATTAAACAGTCAATATAATGCATGTCATTAGATTGCAAGAGAAATGCTGGTTATAATGCAGTTTTATCTCTTGATTATTCAACAGCTCAAGCAGCAAAAAATGAAATATACCCTGAGAAAACCTTAGGACAGTAAAGTGTCAGGTTTTGGAGTAGCCATCCACTTTCCTGTGTATGAATCTACGGTAACTGAAAAAAGTTCATAAGTATTTTCAAAATGCTCCGTCTCACAATAATTTTTTCACAGGCTGCTACTTATCCAATGAATGATCAAAATTCTCGCTCATTGGGTAAAATGTTCTTTTGTACTGCACCAAAAATCGACTTCTGAAATGGCCCATGAGAGTTGAGCTTGATGTAACTATCTTCTATACTTAGTTATTAGTACATGTAATTCACACATTTCTTTTGGCCCTTACCTATACTAAACAGGATTACTTCAGAGCTCTCATATCCTCTTTTACACACAACCCCAAACAGCTATTTAATACTTTTACCTCCCTCCTTCGCCCACCACTGCCCCCTCCAACCTCCCTCATCTCCGCAGAAGAATTTGCTACACATTTCAAACAAAAGATCGACCAAACCAGACAAGTCTTTTCTACTCAACCACCACAACCCCTTCATATAACAGACCACTGCCCCTCCCCTATAAACTTCCTCCCCACCATCACCGAAGGAGATCTTGCACATATTCTCTCAAAAGCGCACCTCACCACCTGCGCACTTGACCCCATCCCATCCCACCTCCTTCCCAACCTCACTGCTATGCTTATTCCAGCCTTAACCCATCTCTTCAACCTATCTTTAACAACTGGTACCTTCCCTTCTGCCTTTAAACATGCAACAGTCACACCCATCCTAAAGTAACCTCCCCTCGACCCAACCTCTAATACCAGCTATCGCCCCATATCACTACTCCCATTTGCCTCAAAACTCCTGGAATAGCACGTCCATGCTGAAATTTCCTCCCACCTCTCCTCTAACTCTCACTTTGACAACCTACAGTCCGGCTTACGTCCATATCATTCCATTGAAACTGCCCTGACTAAAATCACAAATGACTTACTTACTGCCAAAGCTAACAACTTCTCTATACTCCTACTTCTAGACCTATCCTCAGCCTTTGACACTGTCGACCACTTCCTGCTACTACAGATCCTCTCTTCCCTTGGTGTCAGAGACCTCGCCCTCTCTTGGATCTCTTCATACCTCTCCAACCGCACTTTTAGTATCTCCCACTCCCACACAACCTCTTCATCCCGCCATCTTTCTGTTGGCATCCCTCAAGGCTCTGTCCTGGGACCCTTACGCTTTTCCATCTATACATTTGGCCTGGGACAACTCAAAGTCCCATGGCATTCAGTACCACCTATATGCCGATGACACTCAGATCTACCTCTCTGGTCCAGATGTCACTTCTCTGCTGTCCAGAATCCCAGAGTGCCTATCGGCTATATCGTCCATCTTTTCCTCTCGCTTCCTAAAGCTCAATGTGGCCAAAACTGAACTGATCATCTTTCCTCCACCTCACCTACACTCTCTACCTGATCTACCTATTACAATAAATAACATCACGCTCTCCCCAGCACCCAAAGTTCGGTGCCTCGGAGTGACCTTTGGCTCTGTCTAGTCCTTCATACCACACATCCAATCCCTGACTACCTCCTGCCGTCTTCAACTCAAAAATATTTCCAGAATCCGCTCTTTCCTCAATTCTCAATCTACAAAAATGCTAGTGCATGCTCTCATAATCTCCCGCCTCGACTACTGCAACATCCTCCTCTGTGGTCTCCCTGCTTACACGCTCGCCCCTCTCCAGTCCATCCTTAATTCTGCTGCCCGAATGATCCACCTCTCTCCTCAATACCACCCTGCTTTTCCTCTCTGCAAATCCCTCCATTGGCTCCCAATCTTCCATCGTATCCAATTCAAACTACTAACACTGCATAATCTGTCTCCTCCGTATATCTCTGAACTAATCTCTTGCTACTCTTCTTCAAAACGTAATCTCCGGTCCTCCCAAGATCTCCTTCTCTCCTCCTCTCTCATTCGCTCCTCACAAAACCGAGTCAAAGACTCCTCCCGAGCATCCCCAGTCTCCTGGAACTCGCTGCCTCAACACGTCAGACTATCTACTACACTTGCAAACTTCGAACGGAACTTGAAAACTCATCTGTTCAGAAATGCCTATAACCTTCAATGACCCCACTTCCCCACCACCGTGCGGAGCTGCCGCCCCATCACCGTGCGGAGCTGCCGCCCCACCACCGTGCGGAGCTGCCGCCAAAACCTACACCCCACCTACTGTCTCCTCCCCAAAATCCTTTAGAATGTAAGCCAGCAAGGGCCCTCTTCCCTCTGTATTAGTCTGTCTATTGAAACTTGTATATGTATTCTGTATGTAACCCCCTTCTCATGTACAGCACCATGGAATCAATGGTGCGCTATAACTAAATAATAATAAAATAATAATAAATGCCAAAATCATGGTAATTAAAGGGAATCTGTCAGCAGGTTTTTGCCATGCATGCTGAGGACAGAATAATGTAGGGGTTAAAAAACAAAAATCAACTATACCGTGTGTGTGTGTGTGTGTGTGTGTGTGTGTGTGTGTGTGTGTGTGTGTGTGTGTGTGTGTGTGTGCAATTATTTACTTAAATTAATGGCTTTATTACCCTGTCATTAACATTACAGCTCTAGAAGCTCACTTGCACCCCAGTCCGACATGCCCCCTTGCTGTGATTGTCACTTCACAGTCAATGCACAATCCCTATTGAGAACCTTGTGTGGGTGGGACAGCTCCGTCTACTGTGTTCCTGGATCTAAGGCTGGGGTGACACTTGTGAGAGACTCGCACGAGTCTCGCATCGCATCACTTGGCACCGCCGCACACTCTCCTGACAGGAGCTGGTTGGCTGCATGTATTTCTATGCAGCTGAGATGCTCCTGTCCGGAGTACAGCAGGTCATCTCAGGTGATGCGATGCGAGACTCACGCAAGTCTCTCACAAGTGTGACTCCAGCCTAAAGAGGATTGTTTCAGAACAGCTTCATTCAGTAATCTATGTGATACACCGTTAGGTTCAGAATCTCATTGTCTACATTATGTTGCTATCAGATGAGGTAGCAAAAACCTGCTGATAGATTCCCTTTAAACAACAATAATTTTACACAGTTCAGATCAGGTACTGACACAGATTAATTGGTCACTACTACTTCACTTTAAACTAACATTGGTGTGACTGCACAGAATTTGAAAAACCAATCCCATCCAGGATAGGAATATCCCCACAATACAAGAGATGACATCAATACGTATAATCAAATATAATAATATAATAATTTGTATTGATTATAAAAAAAGTTCTTGATAAAAAAAAAAAGTTTAATCAATCACTGTAGAGAAAGCATAGTCACTGCTTCATAATAAATAGCAGCATTCTTTATACTACTCAAGCCAAGAATTGATTTGGCTGTTGTCTTCTACGCGATCTCGAACACAGACACAGAAGGCAATACACAGAATTCCTGTCATGCCATTCTCAAGCTGAGGCCACGTTCATAAGGGTCAGTATTTCTTCAGTATTTTACATCATTTGTAAGTCAAAACCAAGAGTGGGTGAAAAATGCAGAAGTGCTGAACATGATTCTACTACACAGTTCTACAAAAAAAAATATATTTGAATGGATTTAATGCATTCCCCCAAGGTGACTTGTGTGTGATAACTCAGAATCTCAATTTGTAGGCCTACAATGCTATAAAAGCGACTTATTGAAGCCAGAATTCTACTGTGAATTTGCTGAGGAAAGAAGTTGGTTACAGTAAAAAAAATGTAACCCAGTTTCGGTTTATACCAAAAAAGTTCTGTCTGAATAAGTATATAAATACATGTAAAGTTATGACTTCATCAAGAAGTCCCTGTATTAACAATCCTGATGGATTCTGCTACATGTGTGGAGAGTACATGGGTAAAAAACAAAGAACAAATAGACTTTGGGCATTGAGTATACCTGGCTTATTTTGGACTAGAGGTTGGAGACCAGGATAAGACGTGGGCTCCACATATGGTTTTCAAAACTTGTGTGAAGCACTTACGACAGTGGTGAAATGGTGAAAGAGAAAGTTTAAACTTTGGTGTGCCAATTGTATGGAGAGAACCGAAAAACTACCGGGACGATTGTTATTTTTGTGTTGTAAAAAGATGAATTTAATTTTTACGATAAAGCTTGGTGGGATTTTCTTGATTTGGAAACAGCAAGATGACCTGTTCCACATGGCAATGACGTTCCCACACGAGTGTTTACCATCCACTGTCAGACTCTGAAGAGCGGCAGGGATAGGACTGTATGACAGGTAGTAACAGTGGAAGTGAATTTGAGGGAAGCTCTTCGAGGCCTCAACCATTAAGTCAAAAAGACCTGAATGTCCTCATTCAAGACTTAAATCTGTCCAAGCAAGCATCTGAATTTTTAGAATCCAGATTTGATGAACAAAATCTTATAAAGGCAGAAGTTAAAATTACAGCTTATCATACAAGAGAATAGAGGTTTCCCCCATATTTCAACCAAGAGGAAGAACTTGAATACCGTAATGATATTCCAGGAATTGTACACATGATGGCAGACTATTGTGATTGCCCTGATGACACACATAAAAGGAAATCACATAAACAGCGTTTTTTAAGCACTGACATTAATAACAATAACTACCGTAATTAGTATTGTATATTGTATTAATCAAATCATACATAACTTGTTCCTGTCGCTGTTAGATATTTTTAATTTCTTTGTTTTAGGTGACTTTAGACTGTTTCCTTACTAGTTGTAACAAAAACAATAATATTCTTGCAATTCTGAATGTTTTTCAATTGTGTTGCAATTATTATTAACTATTAAATATCTCAGACAGTATAGCCAAACCAAAGTCATACTCCTTATCAGCACCATAAACTATTCAGACATTGTTGGCACCAACATCACCAGTGTTATACTTTTTCTCTGATTGTTTCACCCCTGGTTTTGGACTATGATCAAATACTGAACATGTGAACATGGCCTATGGCTGGGAACACAAAGCCATAGATTCTCTAATGTGAGAACATTGGGCCGATTTGATCAAAGTACAACTGATTCTAATTAATGTGCTTCTGATTAGGTGATCAGCTGAACCAAATCTTATTTAATGAGGGAAAGTATAAAAACCACTGCTGTGGTCTTCACAATCCTCTTGCAATAGAACAAGCTGGATGGCAAAACAAGTGCTAGTAATATCCCAAAAGTAATAGGAATGAAAAAATACCTTTCTACAATGTCAAAGGAGTTGAAAAGAAAAGTCTTGTGTGAGGAAAAGAAGGGCTCAGTTCTGGCTTTACTAGCAGAGGGATACAGTGAGCGTCATGTTGCCTCCATCTTTAAAATTTCTAAGACGGCAGTCCATGACAACAAGGTCAAGCAGCAGACAATGGAGGCAACAAAGTTACAGACTGGCAGAGGGAGAAAGCGACTCTCCACTGACCGGGATGTCTGTCATCTTATTCGAATGTCACTCAGCAACTGCAGGATGACATTAAGTAACCTACAAAAGGAATGACAAAGGCAGCTGAGTTGAAGTGCACGGCAAGAACAGTTCGTAACAGGGCTCAAGTCATGTAAAGCTAGAAAAAAGCCTTACATCAATGAGAAGCAAAGGAGAACTAGGCTAAAGTTTGCCAAAGACTATAAGGATTGGACCATAGAGGACTGGAGTAACGTAATCTTCTCTGATGAGTCTAATTTTCAGCTTTGCCCAACACCTGGTCATCTAATGGTTAGACGGAGACCTGGAGAGGCATACAAACCACAGTGTCTTGCAACCACTGTGAAATTTGGTGGAGGATTGGTGATGATCTGGGGATGCTTCAGCAAGGCTGGAATTGGGCAGATTCAACTTTGCAAAGGATGTATGAATCAAGTCGCATACAAAGGTATCATGGAAAAACAGTTGCTTCCTTCTGCTCAGGCAATGTTTCTCAAATCTGAGGACTGTTTTTTCCAGCAGGACAATGCGCCATGCCACACAGCTAGGTCAATCAATGAGTGGATGAAGAACCACCACATCAAAACCCTGTCATGGCCAGGCTAATCTCCAGACCTGAAACCCATTGAAAACCTCTAGAATGTAATCAAGAAGATGGATAGTCACAAGCCATCAAACAAACAAGAACTGCTTACATTTTTGCACCAGGAATGGCATAAGGTCACTCAAAAGCAGTGTGAAAGACTGGTGGAAAGCATGCCAACACTCATGAAAGCCGTGATGAAAAATCATGGTTATTCCACAAAATATTAATTTCTGAACGCTTCCTGAGTTAAAACATTAGTATTGTTGTTTCTAAAATGATTATGAACTTGTTTTCTTTACATTATTTGAGGTCTGAAAGCAATGCATTTTTTTGTTATTTTCACCATTTTTCATTTTCAGAAAATAAATGCAAAATGTATTGCTTGGAAATTCGGAGACATGTTGTCAGTAGTTTATAGAATAAAAGAACAATTTACATTTTACTCAAAAATATACCTATAAGGAGGAAAAATCAGAAAAACTGACAATTTTGCAGTGGTCTCTTATTTTTTGCCAGAGCTGTATATTAAATAACCTTGCCCTCTCTCCCCCAGAAGTGCTCTCTTTATCTCTGGCTGTATGTGGGCAGAGAGCCGAACTGCCCAGTCAGTGACTTCCAAAGAGGTTCTGGTAAAGTCTGGTTCTAGAACAGGACTGTATCTAAAGTCTGACTAAACCCACAGACCACAAGTCCACTCGTGTCTAGTTATAAAGCTTTAACCAGATGACAAACAGGTACTGTAAATTTATGGTGATTGGTCCTGGGATTTAACCCATTTAAAATGACTGCACAGGGTTAAAGCTCCTGCAATCTAACAAGTCCAGGTGTCAGCCACAGCCAAGGATGCTGAGAAGAGAGAAGCGGTTTATTGCCGCTTCTGTCTTCTCTTTGGCCAGCTAAATAGTGCTCACCAAGTAATATGCAGCAAATAAAAGCATCAGCATTGCCTATGCTTCTGTTGGATTTGCAGATCACATCATCCCTAGGCCTCTACATCATAGAAGTAGTGCTTAGTCCTAGAAGACTCAGACCAACTATGCAAGTGAAGTTTGGCACAGTAAAGGGCTGCTTTACCCTGTAACTGGGGCCCCTATGGATGTCCCAGTTACAGCAAAAGAAAAAACATCTGAAAAATAAAGTTGTAAAAGATAAAATGTCCTGACAACAAAACATATTATTATTATCATTATTATTATCATTATAATTAATAAATACAACTACACATACTAGGTATATATCTCCATAATAATAGGTGAATTAATTCTCTAGATATATTTGCGGTGAAACTTGAACAACAAGAAATATGAACAATAAAAAGCAGGTGTAATAATTTATATTAGCAAATATCTCCAATTAGAAATGTAGTATAGTTCAGTTCTCCTTATTCACTATGTCGCTTACTTCATGTACAGGGCACTGCAGGACCTTAAGGTGGTGTCACACATAGTGACGCAGCAGCGATCACGACCAGCGATCTGCCCTTATCAGGATTGCTGCTGCATCGTTATATGGTCGCTGGTGAGCTGTCAAACAGGCAGATCTCACCAGCGACCAGTGACCAGCCCCCAGCCAGCAGCGACGCGTGGAAGCGTAACTAAGGTAAATATCGGGTAACCAAAGAAAGCACTTCTCTTGGTTACCTGATATTTACCTTAGTTACTAGCGTCCGCCGCTCTCACGCTGCCAGTGCCGGCTCCCTCTTCCCTACACTCCTAGCCAGAGTACACATCGGTTTAATTACCCGATGTGTACTCCAGCTACGTATGCAGGGAGCCGGCACTGGCAGCGTGAGAGCGGCGAACGCTAGTAACTAAGGTAAATATCGGGTAACCAAGGAAAGGGCTTTTTGGTTACCCGATGTTTACCGTGGTTACAGCTTACCGCAGGCTGCCAGACGCCGGCTCCCTGCTGGCTTCAGTTCGTCGCTCTCTCGCTGTCACACGCAGCGATGTGTGCTTCACAGCGGGAGAGCGACGAGCAAAAAATGAAGCAGGACATTCAGCAACGACCGGCAACCTCACAGCAGGGGCCAGGTCGTTGCTGGATGTCACACACAGCGACAGCGACGGGACGTCGCTGCTACGTCACAGAAAATGGTGACTTAGCAGCGACATCGTTGTCGTCGTCGCTATGTGTGACACCACCCTTAGGTATCCAAGGTTACTAACTAACTGTCACTATATGTATGGTCGTAACCATGGGTAACTAAAGGTCCTGCAATGCCCTGAACATGAGGTAAGATACATAGCTATATCAGGAGAACTATACTACATTTCTAATTAGATGTATTTGCTTATATTATTATTATTATTATTATTATTATTATTATTATTACACCTACTACATATTGGGATAGGCTCTTTGAGATGGGAATAACCCTTTCAGTCCCATTCAAGCCTGGGCACTGCACGAGGTAATAATGCTTTTTTGGACTTTAAAGTCACATACATCCTGTAAACGCAGTATTTGATTGGCGACAATTCCTACAAAGTAAAATAAAAAGCTCATTTTTAGTGATTTCCTCTTGTGCTTCCTTAAAACTGGCAACATTACATAACATTTATGTATAAGGTTTGTCAATGAAAATTAGAAAGCGAATACTACATCCCTAAAACGGAGATTAATGTACAATAGATAACCCCTCCTGTTACGGCTTGAGGGGATAACAGGGGATTTTCTAACACATGCTGCTAGACCGTAGCGCTGTATAGTACGACACTACATGACCTTGTTTCACTGCAGAGTGCTGGATTAGACGCGCATTTCTCATGTTACTGGTAAGTGTAGACCCAGACAGTGATAGCTGGGACACAGGATCACTTTGCTTGAAATGCTGACTTGGCAAATGATGCCTCAGCTTTGGGAGACAAATTCAATCCATGTTGCTGTGGACACTCAATGCTTCCCCCCACCGCTCAAACAGATGGACACATACTTACCAAGTATACACAGTAACAATCAGACCATTTGGCACATGTGAGAGGTTGTCAAATTTCAGATTTGTATAACACATATATAGGCCGTCACCATTACACTGGTGGAGTCAGACTAAAGGCATACACTCTAATCAGCTAATAGCTGTGGAGCTCCCAAACAGTTCAAGTGGATACGACTGAGCGGTAATATGAGGCAAAGCCACAAGAACAAGTATGGCGCTATGTCTGGTAACCCATGCGGGGGACATGGTGCTTGCTGGTGCACCATGGGCATTGTAAATGGAACCTGACAGCTGATACTTGCTATCCTGGACTTAGTCTCATCTATACAAAGATGGTATAATTAAAAACCCACAAATGAAGAAAAGTCCAGCTCCAACAGAGGAATCCTTACTTTTGATTATTTTTTATTTTTCTTTGGCACAAATATATTGGCACATTACAATCAGGACAAAGTCATGACCGACGTCAGCAACGCGTTTCAAGTGACGCAGCACTCATAATCATGATTAAGAGTGCTGCGTCACTCGAAACGCGTCGCTGACGTCGGTCATGACTTTGTCCTGACTGTAATGTGCCCAATGTACAGTATTTGTGCCAAAGAAAAATAAAAAATAATCAAAAGTAAGGATTCCTCTGTTGGAGCTGGACCTTCATTTGTGGATTTGCTTTGGGAGTAACAGCACCTTGTTCGGAGCTCCAGATAATCCTAGAGACTGATTGAAAACGGTGAGCTGAATTTCGTTTCTCATAATTAAAAACACCAGCTCAGGATACAAAAAATGAGATATCACACAGCCTCTGATCCTGAAAAATAAGAACGTTACGGGTCTCGGAAAATGGCGACAAAAGCGTAATTTTTTTTTTTTTTACAAATTTCTGAATTTTTTTTCACCACTTAAAATATAAAAAAACCCAACAAAAATACAAAACACTACACGTTTGGTATCTACGAACTCATGCTGACGTGGGGAATCATAGTGCCAGGTCAGTGTTACCATATAGTGAACGATAAATTAAAAAAAGAACAAACAAAGAAAAAACAACAATTATAGAATTGCACTTTTTTTGCAATTTCACCTCACTTTGAATTTTTTTCCCGCTTTCTAGTACAAGATGTGGCAGAATAAATGGTGTCATTCAAAAGTCATTCAAAACTACAACTCGTTCCACAAAAGAAACAAGCACTTATATGGCTAATATTGACAGAAAAATAAAAACGTTATGGCTTTTGTAAGGGAGGAAAAAAATAAAAATGAAAAATCACTGAGTGATGAGGGGGCTAAAGGAAAGTGATCATCAGAAAATGACCTATCGTTTAAACCAGTTTTTTGTCTTACATGTATTTATTAAATACTTTTGGCAAAGCTGTTTTTTTTTGCATATCATAATTTGTAATAAAAATTAAAAAATATATATCTTGCAATTCACACATTGGCCTCTAGGGTGTTTTTTGGACTCACAGTTCCTGCTGTTTCAGGAAACAACACATGTACATACCACAATTCTCAGACCTGAAACCTATGAGGCAATTTATGCTGTCCAAACCGCAGGCAGCATGCATCACCCCCTGGCTACATGATTACAGCCAAGTATATTATTAATGGCAAAGCATTTGAGAGATAATATACTTTGAAGATCCAGCTGGGGACCATAGCTGGAGGCGAGACTAGTTTCTGGCTCAATATAGGCTTCTATTGATTTAGGATACTTGCTATATCAGTTTTGTTAGTCGCTTAAAATGAACGGCAGAAAGAAGTTCTTCATAATGAGATATTTGAAGCGTTATTAAAAATATGTGAGCCCCGCGGCAAAAACATAATAGGTCACGCTGACCTAGAAACTCTTACAAAAAGTCATGCCAACCTTCATATCTGGACTTACAAGTCACTATTCAACAAGGAATTGCTGACAGTTCTCTCAGTAACCATTAACATTTTTCTAAAATTGTGAGATGTCCTGATAGCCATTAATAAAAACAGTTCATGAGGACTACCAGTGGCGTACCGTCAATAGAGGCAGACCACGCCACTGCTATGGGGCCCGTGAGCTGGAGGCAGGAGGGGGGGCCCGGACGCCGCCGGCCCAGGCTCCTTCCCTTTCATCCCTCAGCTCACCGGGCCCCAGGGGGCGGGGCCGCCACCAGGGCAATGAGGGGGCCCGAGTCGCTTATAGAGAGCTGCCCTCTCTCCTACTCTGCACTGATTTATGTGATCGGTGCAGGACAGGAAATGTACTATGGAGGCTGCGGTGAAGGACCTGTCAGTTCACTAATCATGTGCCTGATCACATGACCAGTGAACATACAGGTCCTGCTGTTCAGCTGCTGCAGCCTCCATGCAAGTCCCCGTGTTTTCTCTCCTGCTCTTCACTGACCAGAAACTGCAGGATGGGGTAATGTACAGTGTGTGTAACTGTGCATGTAGTCTGTCTGTCTGGATGTCTCTTTCCCTGCAGTATGTCTCTTTCCCTGTCTCTCTCTCATTCCCTCTCTGTCTCTGATTCCCTATCTGTCTGTGTCTCTCTCTCTCATTCTCTGTCTGTCTCTATCTCTCTCTCTCATTCCCTATCTGTCTGTCTCTCTCCAATTCCCTATCTGTCTGTCTCTGTCTCTCTCATTCCCTATCTGTCTGTCTCTGTCTCTCTCTCATTCCCTATCTGTCTGTCTCTCTCATTCTCTATCTGTCTGTCTTTCTCTCTCATTGCCTGTCTCTGTCTCTCTCATTCCCTATCTGTCTGGCTCTGTCTCTCTCATTCCCTGTCTGTCTGCCTCTCTCATTCCCTATGTCTGTCTCTGTCTCTCTCATTCCCTATCTGTCTGTCTCTGTCTCTCTATCATTCCCTGTCTGTCTCTGTCTCTCTCATTCCCTGTCTGTCTCTCTCTCATTCCCTATCTGTCTGTCTCTGTCTCTCTCTCTCATTCCCAGTCTCTCTCTCTCTCTCATTCCCTGTCTGTCTGTCTCTGTCTCTCTCATTCCCTGTCTGTCTCTGTCTCTCTCTCTCATTCCCAGTCTCTCTCTCTCTCTCATTCCCTGTCTGTCTGTCTCGGTCTCTCTCATTCCCTATCTGTCTGTCTCTGTCTCTCTCTCCAGTGCAGAACAGAAGAAGGAGTAGAGACCACAAAAAAGAGAGAAAAGCAAACAGAGAGCAGAAAAAATAGTGAGAAGCGGAGAACAGAAGGAATAGAAAGAAAAAGTAGAGGACAGGAGGAGCAGCCAGGAAGACTCACAGGAAGCGCAGCATGGAGGCCTGAGCCACTATCATCATCTCTCACAGCACAGGAGTAGGTGAGTATTATAAAGTACAAATGTCTGCCTGTAACACTACAGAAAAACTGCTCTGTCCTGTGTCATCACTGTGTGTGTGTGTGTGTGTGTTGCCCCTGTGCTGTTCCATCACTGTGTGTGTTGCCCCTGTGCTGTTCCATCACTGTGTGTGTTGCCCCTGTGCTGTGCCATCACTGTGTGTGTTGCCCCTGTGCTGTGCCATCACTGTGTGTGTGTGTGTTGCCCCTGTGCTGTGCCGTCACTGTGTGTGTTGCCCCTTTGCTGTGCCATGTATGTGTGTGTGTATGTGTGTGTGTTTGTGTGTGTGTATTATCCCTGTACTTTGCAGAGTTTTAGTATAGATCCTAAGGCTATAAAGAGTCATAATCGTTACCATTAAATGGGGGAGACAGATGTGAAAATGTATCTTGTGTGTAGTGAGGGGCACGAAGAAGGAGATCCCTACTTTAGGCCAAGTTCACATATTGCAGATTTTTTACGGATTTGTGGTGTGAACCCACTGGTCTTGGTGCAGTGGCCTTTGCTCAGTAACAGGATGGTGGTTATATTCAGACTCTATGTGGTGATATTTGGTCATGGTGTGGCGGCATTATTTTGCAATGTAATAAGAATACATTGCAAACCTTTATATGGTGGTTGTTGTTCAGTAACACTATGTAGTAGTATGTGTTATTTCTGACTATAAGCCGCCCCCACTAATTCATGCCGGCCCCCAGTAACATGTATAATAATTATTATGATGATATTTTGTTTGTTTTTTTGGGGTTTTTTTTATTGGTGGGGAGGCCCCATTCAGACTTCTGCTATGGGGCCCCATGATTTCTATGTACGCCCCTGAGGACTACAATTACACTATGCTTGCCTATGCTGCTATTGAGGTGTGTTAAAAAATCTTATTTTTCTCAAGGCAGACAGAACATTATTATATTAATTAGAATTCAGAAAGGGTCCAGTTAAAAATAATATCCATAAATGAGCATACACAGCACGTAATACATACAACATACTAATACTTCAAAGGTGCTCTTTTCGATATTAGAGCTGCTCAGGTTTAGGCAGTTCTACTTCAAGAATGCGCTCGATAGCTGACAACATTTCTGGTGTCTCAGCGTCATCAGCAGTGGCGTACCGCTAATAGTGGCACACCATGCAGCCGCTGTGGGTCCTGTGTCGGGGGGCCCAATGCCAGCATACGCATCACACTTTCAACTGTACATGCACTCTGGATAGAGATACAGTTGAAAGGAATGATGGAAGAGGGAGCTATCAGCTCCCTCTTCCATCATTCTCCCTGAATGTCTGAGCTTTGACGTCTCAAGAGTCTTCTTGTTCCCCCGCTGCAGAGTAGAGGGGGAACAAAGAGAGGTATTTTATTTTTTTTAAATCAATGGGGACCATTATATTGTTTGGAGGGTAACATTGGGGCCATTATACTGTTTGCAGGGCTATGTGTGGCCATTATACAGTTTGCAGTACTATGTGAGGACCATTATACTGTTTTTAAGGCTAAGTTTTCGCCATTATACACTGTGTAGTGGCTTTGTGGGGACCATTAAAAGGGCTATGTGGGGGTCATTACAATATTTGGAGAGTTATGTAAGGGCCATTATACTGTTTGAGGGGGCTTTATGGGAACAATTATAGTTTGCACGGCTATCTAGGGTGTTGTTATACTGATTGAAGGGCTTTTGGGGGTCAATTATACTGTTTGTAGGGCTTTAGGGGCCAATTATACTGTTTTGAGGGCTATGTAGGGGCCATTATACTGTTCTGAGGACTATGTGGGATGCCATTATACTGTTTGGATGGCTGTGCGTGGCACAATTAAACTGTTTGGAGGCCTATATGTGGACCATTATACTGTCAGGAGGGTTAAGACTTACATTGCGATTCCAGGTATAGAAGTGAATCACAAATTGATATCATTAGAAATTTAAATAATATGAAGTCTGGTATGGTTACCACATCACTGATGCAAATGATTAAAAGATTGTTACTCATCTGTACCGGATCCGTGCTTTACTCCTCTCACTACAGTCCTCTGAACCCTGAAGTTCTCAACGTCGGGCTTTGCAAGTGGCCGGTGTGCTTACATGTAATCGTTTTCCTGGGCCTATATAAGACACCTGTGTCTTGTATTAAGACTTTTAGCTATGTGCCCACGGGAGCTTGCTTCTACGGATATATCCACAGGTACGGCCGCAGGTTTACCGCAGCAGCTCCCCGGAATCCGCAGCTATACATAGCTGCGGGATCCCAGAGGAATTGTTACGGTAAACCTGTGGACATTCATGCAATTTACCTGAGGGAGTCCCGGCCTCTATCTCCATAGTGGAACGCCGAGATTTCCGCAGGTAAATCCACAGGAATAATGGACATGCAGTTATGTGCGGCTGTGGATCATCCGCAGCATATTCTGCAGTCGCACATTCCGCAGCATGGACACAGATACTCCCCATGTCCCATAGGATAACATGGGGAGTGTCTGTACTTGCTGAAACCTGTGGATTTATCTGGAAAATCCAGAAAAATCCGCAGGTTTTCTGCAGCAAAATTCGCAGGAGCAAGCTCCCGTTCCTGTGACCTGTCCATATGTCACCTCCAGTGCTTCTACTGCCTGCTTCCCCATCTCTTGTTTGCATGCGTCCCTCAGTGCTTCTATTACCCATTTCCTATGTATCTCACCTGCTTACTGCACAGACACCCGTGACCCATATACCAACCTGGATTTTGGGCTTGTTCGATCCACCTCACCAGGTGAGCTGAAATAGAATACCAAGACCATCGATCTCAAAGGCACAGCAACAACAAAACCAATGCCATGGGATACGGATGAATTGCCTGGATTTGTACAACTGGCTGTCAGCCAACGTAAACTAGTCTAGTTTTGTTGTGGTCCATATAAATGCACTGCCTTTGACTCCTGCAGTCTCTTCACCAACTCCTCAACACCTGCCATACCATAATGTAGCTTTATATTTGCCTCCACCTGCATGTTTTAATGGCGATCCTAAAGCCTTTTGGGGTTTTGTGAATCCATGCACCCTTCACTTTGAATTGTGTCCTCAGCGTTTTTCTTCTGACCGATGTAAAGTGGCATACATATTTTTCTGTCTGGAGATGCTTATGCCATCCAGTTCTGTACTGTCTGCTGAACTGGACTAAAACAATGATGCTCTCCTGGCTATCTTTCACGCCACGCTGTACAGACATGTTAAAGATGAGCTTGCAGGTAGGGATTTGTCTTCTTCACTTGACAATTTAATTTCTCTTGCTACTCATGAACTTACATTTTAAAAACAATCCAGGGAAAAACTCTGGATTCTTATGTCTCTCCTCCAAGTACATTTTCAAAATACACTCCTAGACTGGCCACACCGGAACCTACACAAGTCAGTTGGAGATGTTTTCACAGGCCAAAAGATCTCGTCAACTTTCACTAGACTGTTTGTGGTGAATGAGGTCATCCTCATACAGACTGCTCCAAGCTGAAGGCCAACAGGGAAACTTCATCCCCTAGGTGAGAGAGGAAGCATCATCCTGGGGTTAACTCTGTCATCATCACCTAAAAGATAAAAGTACTTGTGCCTTTGTCTGTATCCTTGGTTCCTCTGTGTTCACAGGACAAGCATTAGTTGATTCTGAAGCAGCAGAGGATTTTATGGACTTCTATTTGGCTAAAAATCTGAAACTTCATTTTGTGTCTTCAGCTACATCATCTCTTCTAGTGGTCTACATATAGACTCAGAGACCGTTTCCACCATCATGGATTGGCCACAGCCAGTTGGTCTCAAAGCTCTCCCAAAATTCCTTGGCTTTGCTTACTGCTAGTTTATTAAAAACTGTGATTATAGGGAAGACTAGATTAAAATACCCACTGCTCATTGCAGGTGCATTTGGAGGTGGGCAGGTGTCAGCTAAGACAATCTCACTGGTCTGTGGTTTTGCTGCAAGCTGTGGGTCTACAAGTCTCTCTCTCATAGTCATTAAAGGGACTGTCTATAAAAATTCCTTGAGATGTTTTACAAGAGTAAATTAATAGCACTTACTAACATTCTTCTCCTTCACTATGAGCTATAACAAAAAAAGTGCTAGTTTAGTTAATAAAGTAAGCCAAGGCATCCAGCCCCCATCCTCACACCACCAACACAGCAATGGGTAGGATGCTGTCAGAACATAATCAGAAACTCCACTTCTGGGACCATGACAGCTGTATGATATTGGGGAATCAGTGCAATTTTTGCAATTAGAGTGTATATGGTAGTTTGATTCAAGTGCAAAACTCAAGGACTTTTCTCGTGCCAGGCAATTCCTTTATTTTTTTCAGCCATTTGTGGTGTCGCAAGTCCTCCGAAGGATAGGACCAGGTGAGCTACCATTCACTCTTTTGCAAATCAATGACAGTTGTGCACCCACAGCCCTGTCAAATATGGTTATCCTTCCTTGGAAAATTATTGGAAGATAGTAACCACTGCATAAATGTAACATCCCACAAAACCTGGTGTTTTGGCGGCATGTGGCCAAGTCAATTTGCCATCATAACTTTTCTTGAGAAAATTCCGGACCCTCTGAAAGATTACCGCACCCGAAAACAGCATGCGTTTTTTCCACGGTTTACCGCAGTTTTGCAGTCGTATTGCCGAGGTTTTTCCGCTGGTTGTTCCCTTCAGTTTTTGACCATTATCTATGGCAAAAACAGCAGGTACCTGCAGAAAAGAAGTGACATGCAATTCTTTTTGCTGCAGAAAACACGCAGCAAAACCTGTTGGTGAAAAAAAACGCAGTGTGCGCACAGCATTATTTTTTTACCATAGGTTATGCTGGGGAAGGACTGCAGCAGGGTTATGAACATTTTATGCAGCAATTCATGCAGCTAAACCGCAGCAGTAAAAACCGCAGCATGCGCACAGGGACTTAAGCCTGCTTTACATGTTACGATTTCGCATACGATATTGTATGCGATCGTAACCGCCCCCATCGTATGTGCGGCATGTTCAATTTGTTGAATGTGCCGCACGAACGATTAACCCCCGTCACACGTACTTACCCGTCCATACGACCTCGATGTGGGCGGCAAACATCCACTTCCTGGAATGGGAGGGACGTTCGGCGTCACATCGACGTCACACGGCAGCCGGCCAATAGAAGCGGAGGGGCGGAGCTGAGCGGGATGTAAACATCCCGCCCACCTCCTTCCTTCTGCATTGTCGGCGGGAGCCGCGGACGGAGGTAAGCTGTCGTTCAATGTTCCCAAGGTGTCACACACTGCGATGTGTGCTGCCTCGGGAACATTGCACAACCTCACATTCAATTTATGAGAAATGAACGACGTGCATGCGATGAACAGATTTTCGTTCAATCGCAATTGCACGGAGGTTTTATACGCTACAATGTAACTTACGATGCCGGATCTGCGTCACTTACAACGTGACCCCGCTGACACATCGTAAGATTTATTGTAGCGTGTAAAGCGCCCTTTATACTGTATATACCGTAGATATCTCACTAATTGACAGATGCCATAGCTCATCTGTCAGTGGTTTTAATGACTGATAAGTGTACCCACACTCACACACACGCATACATATACATATACATATATATATATATATATATATATATATATATATATATATATATCTATACTAAAAAGGGAGAGTCGAAATATTCTAAATATGCTCAGCTCTGATATAACATTGCCATTTTGACCTGCTCATAAATAATTTTTGTATCTGTCTTTCAGGAGTAAATACATAGCAACTGTTATCGGCTTCTACAGAGGTCCAGATAAATAATTCATGCTTATCTGCACTTACTTCATTTAGAGTATATTGGATTACTCTGCAAAGTTCTCATTCAGCTATATTGAGCCAGGTGATGCTTAGAAATGCACTTAGTCATCTCTATATGGCTTTGCATTTCAGCCTATTAAAGTTAGAGAGAACTTCACTTTTAAAGTACTAAACTATAAAAAGTGCATATTTCTCACCTGTTCTCAGTTTTGCATAGCATACCACCTATCCATTCTTGTTTTGAGAGCTTTGTCTGTCCTGAGCAATGTGCTGTGCTGGGCCGCAAACTGTCATTCTCAAGAGAAAAAAAGCCTTTTAACATTGCTGGCCTTGTAGGTCAGTCCAATACCGTGATATTCCCCCTTACTCTACATACAGTATAGGACCCCAGTGGCAGACGAAAGAAACAAATGATAGTAATTCCATATCATTGAAGTGAATAGTGGTGAACATGAATACCAGGTAAAGCCACTATGAAAAGTAAGGAGTGCCTCAGGCCCTGCATTCAGCTTAATAGCGGTCTACCATAAGAGGCAACTTGAACCATTAAAGCAGGAATTTAGACATCTAATGAAAATGCTATTGTGCAGTGGCCTCTTCAGTGTTACGCTGCCTCTTTATTGCTCCTTTGCACAGTGTTATCTTTAGGCTTCCTCTGCAGAGTCTCCTCTATAGTGTTCCCCTGAAAAGTGTCTTCTTCAGTGTTCCCTTGTACATTGTCTTCTTCAGTGTTCCCATGTAAATTGTCCTCTTTACTATTCCCCAGGACATTGTTCTCTTCACTATTTCCCTTTACACTCTTCAGTGTTCTAATGTGGTGACCCTGCACAGTGTCTCTTTCAGAGTTCCCCTGCACAGTGTCTCTTTCAGAGCTCACTGTACAGTGAAATCTTTAGTGTAGTGTTATGCTGCACAGTGTCTCTGAGTCGCCCCGGCCACGGTGTTCGCCTCGGGGACACCACTCCACCTCCAGGGACACCGCAGGGACTTCTCTTTGAGATCCTCTCTGGCGACAGGTATGTCAGGTTATTTACATCTGAGTCGTGACGCCACTCTTGGTTTGCGGTCAGGGTTATGGGTGACCGCCACTGCAGTTTTAACGAGCGTCTAGGGCTATTGGAATCTGCAGTTGGATGGTGTGGCCTCCCGAGAGTGAGGCTAGCCCCAGGGGCTCGGGTGTATGTGTGTAGAACAACAGGTCGCAGAATAACTCAGTCTCAGTCCAAAGTGTCTTGCAACTGGTTTTTACTCACTTTCAAATGATTCAAGTGGCACCCAGGCGATGCTGAGATACACCAAGAGAGAACCAGGTATCCTTCAGGCTGGTATAAGGGTAACCATTAGCTCGCCCTCCTAGCACTTCTTGTTTCGGATAACCCCTGACTTGAAGTACCGTGTGGTTCATCCAGGGAAGTCGCAACTGCCTTTTCTCCCCTTTTTGGCCCGTTTGCTGGCAGCGTGGATCAAGGAAGATGGCTACAGGCTCGATCCTCCTTATGGGCCCCCTCGTTGCTGCTGATGCTCGGACTCTAGTTGGTTGTTGTGGGTCTTGTTGTTCCCCCCACCGACAGGTTTTGCAGACCAACTAAATGGATATCTACTCTAGGGACCTGTTCCCCCATGCGTGCCTAGCCACCAGAAGCCTCCATACACGACCAGCTGACTTCCTCAGCGTCTTTCTGTCCAACTTCTGTTGACCGTTCTCCTCCGCTGACGGACACTATACATGCAGGGTCTAACTAGCGTGTCCGCTCTCCTGCATCTAAACTCCAGACTGGCTACCTCCAGCTCCTTTTCCTGACTGCAACTGCAACCTAGCTTCCAGCCTCTCTATCGCACCCCTTGATTGGATGTGGAGGCACGCCCCTCCTGGGTCTGCCCAGGGGTCCCCTCAAAGGTGTGTGAGATCTGGTCACTATGTGTCTGTGCGTACACACCCTATTCCAGCCTTTTGGATTACCTGTTTGCACTCACCCAGCATGGGTGCAGTACTCAGTGGCGCCTGACCAGGTCAGGGGCGCCACATCTCTTTCAGAACACCCCTGCACAATGTCTCTTTCAGAGTTCGCCTGCACTGTGTCTTTCAGAGTTCCCCTGCACAATGTCGAGTTTGCCTGCACAGCGTCTTTTTCAGAGTTCCCCTGCACAGTGTCCTTTTCAGAGTTCCCCTGTAGTGTCTTTTTCAGAGTTCCCCTGTATAGTATCCTTTTCAGAGTTCCCCTGCACAATGTCTTTTTCAGAGTTCCCCTGCACAGTGTCCTTTTCAGAGTTCCCCTGCACAATGTCTTTTTCAGAGTTCCCCTGCACAATGTCTTTTTCAGAGTTCCCCTGCACAATGTCTTTTTCAGAGTTCCCCTGCACAGTGTCCTTTTCAGAGTTCCCCTGCACAATGTCTTTTTCAGAGTTCCCCTGCACAATGTCTTTTTCAGAGTTCCCCTGCACAATGTCTTTTTCAGAGTTCCCCTGCACAATGTCTTTTTCAGAATTCCCCTGCACAGTGTTCTTTTCAGAGTTCCCCTGCACAGTGTTCTTTTCAGAGTTCCCCTGCACAGTGTTCTTTTCAGAGTTCCCCTGCACAGTGTAGCTTTTGGACACCATCTGTCCAGGAGAGGGAATCATAGCGCTCATCACATGATAGGGGCTGTGCCGTAGTACCCTACAAAGGAGGTGGCCAGCAACATCTGTGTGCAAGAAAAAAACCCAAAAACATTAGAGGCGCTATAGCACCAAACCAGTAGTGTAGCCCCTTCATTTTCATTTATTACTTGGAGTCTGAGATCCCAGAGTGATATGCAATCACTTCATGGATAATATATGTTATATAAAACAATTTTAATAGATTTTTTTCATATGTTGATTAAAAAACCTGAATATTTATGTTTTCTTCCCAATAAGTAAGTAACAAAATTGTAAGTATTATGTATTCCTGGCTCATCTGAGGGAGAAAGAAGTGTCGAGCCTCTTGAGTTATTCAGCTTTATCTAAGAATCAGATCAATTTATACATTTACTAATGTGACTTTTTCTGAATTGTTGGTAACATTTTACATGCTTATTGAACTGTGGCCTATACTACAACTTACAGTGTTGTCATGGAAACCTTCTATCTGTTCTGTAATGGCACAGACCTTCCGACAGACATGACCTGAGGCAGCTTACCTTTTCTATTAACATGCTGTACTGATACACAATTTACGTCTGGCAATAAACACAAATACGATAATATGGTTTATTGAGGAAGTACAAAGCCTCAGGGAATATCTTATGCTCACGGTTTTCTTTTTGCATTACTTCACATAGTGGTACAATCATCACAAATGGATACATAGTGCCCTGGGAAAGTATTCACCGCCAGTGGTGCTTAGTTTGGATTTTTGGGCAGTTTGCACCATTTGATTTACACAATATGCCTACTACGTGGAAGGTGCAAAATAGTGTGTATGACACAAACAAATATTAAGAAAAACTGAGAAATGTATACTTTGTTAAGGACAATACTTTGGGGAGCACTTCTAGATATCTGGATTCTTTTTCATTTTTAAAGGCAGAGCTCCTCCAACATCTTCAAGTTAGATGGGTTACATTGGTATATAGTAGTGTTTAAGTTGTGTCACAGATTCTCAACTGGAATTAGGTCAAGGCTTTGACTAGACTATTCCAAAATATTTAAGTGTTTCTCTTAAATCACTCCAATGTAGCTTTAGCAACATGCTTACACTCATTGTCCTGCTGGAAGGTGAACTTCAATCCCAATATCAAATCTCTGGGAGACTGAAACAGGTTTTCCCTCAGATTTTAGCTTGTATATAATGGCAACCATCTTTCCTTCAATTATGAGCAGCCTTACAGTCCATTTTTATGAGAATCATCCCCACAGCTTGATAGTGCCACCACCATGACTCACAGTGGGGATGGTGTTTCTGGGGTATGTAACCCAGCATTTGTATGATGACCAAGAAGTTCAATTTTAGCCTTATTGACCTAAGAACCATCTTCCATATCTCTGGGGAGTGAGCTACTTGCATTTTGGTCATATCCAAATATAGTTTTGGCCACTCCTCAGTTGAGTGTGGGGTTTATAACGATTAATGCTCTCTTTACCCAGTCGGTATTGTTTATTTTTTTTGGGCCATTCTGCCATATTGCATATAGAAACCTCTTGGCTGTCTAGTCAAAGCAGCATGCTGAGGTGCCTTTCAATTAGTGGGTAGATTAAAATACATTTTTGGTGGATAGGGAACATCCAGTATGATCTCTTACACAGATATCAAAGGCTGATTCAGTATGTGCTGTACATTAGGTACCTACGTCCTGTAGTGGACGGGCAGCAGAAGCCAATATGTAACTCTTTGCACATAATCTTACAGTGGAATAGGTGAGAATTTTCTAAAGGGTAAGCATGAATTCATATAAACACAAATAAGTAAAACAAATTGGTAGCTTGCAATTAGGTTGTCACAGACAATGAAATGAAGCCAGCCTCTCGCCATCAC
The DNA here is from genome assembly GCF_048569485.1 of Anomaloglossus baeobatrachus. Classification (NCBI taxonomy): domain Eukaryota; kingdom Metazoa; phylum Chordata; class Amphibia; order Anura; family Aromobatidae; genus Anomaloglossus; species Anomaloglossus baeobatrachus. Next base: position 237,798,132 of record NC_134358.1, on the reverse strand, counting down.
TGAATGGGCATAAATCCAGTGCTGCCAACATGGAATTCATATATTCGAACTTCTAGAACCCCTACCGTATCTCCCTAAATACACAGAAGTCATTTTGTAGTGATTAGTAATACAATCCAATTATCTGCTTTGTTTGGACTCGTATAGTAGTCAGGTCAGTTGGGCATGTAGCAACAGTATCATAATTACAATCCTTTTATTGCATGCATTATTTCATTTGGTGATATCAATAATTATAATGTGCAATATGGAAGGTGTTTTAAAAGCTTGATCTTGAAAGATTTATTGCCCAGAATCAAAGTTCAATGCTGCAATTGAAAAACCCAATACAATACACAATGCTATCTAAGGCAAGGTGGCGACAGAGATTTAGATGCATCCTTCATTTTTGGTTCTTTGTGAAGAATGACGAGTAAAACATCTGCACGGTCTAGAGAAAATTTAAAATGTTTGTGAATATGAATTGATTAAAAATAAATTCAGAACACATTCACACACAAGTAAGCAAGTATGCATGTAATCTACTGCTTTCCAATTTTCTAAAGTAATTAATGCACTTATATAGAAAATACACATTCAAACATTAGCCTGGGAGATGACAACAGGGTTAAATAGAGCCAAAAATAAGAATGTAAAAAGTTTTAATATGTTCTGCATATTAATGCAGTCTATGATCACAGATCTAGGAGACATACTGGACACGCAGCAAAAAAAAAAGGTATTCTCAAGTAGAAAATAATGTAAAGGGGACTTTTCATTATGTTAATATTGTCCTATCTGAAAGAAATAAGAGTTATTGACAGGGATGTTGAGTTTAAAGGAGTTGACCAGTAAAAATAAGTTATAAGTTATCACCTATCCATAGAATAGGTGAAACCTTATTGATCAGTGGGGATCCAACCACTACTGCACTCACCATTTAGCAGAATGAATCACTTTTATCCGCTATAAAATGAAACAGAAATGCACATGCTCAACTGGAACTTCATTTATAGTCTATTGAGCTGCAGTACCGTTGAAAATGAATGGAACAGTGGATAAACTTCAAAACTGCTGCTCCAATTAGAAATGCATAGAAAAATTCCCTGCTATGCCAATTGTTGGAGGCCTCAGCGGTCAGACGGCCACCGATTAGTAAATTATTATCTATATTAAAGATAGGCAATAACTTTTTTTTCACCAAGAACCTCTTTAAAGAAGTATTCCCATCAAAGTTTTTATGCTGTTAATATATTGCAATCATCATATTATATAGCAGTGTGTACTTACAAGTTTTCATTTTGCTTTTCTACCCAATTAATTCTTCTCTTTTCTCTGCTCTATGTAGAAACAGGAAGTCTCTTGTCCCTGCATAAGTCAATCCCCTCTTCAACTTCTGACCCAGATGCTCACTCCTTCCCCCTGTCAGGGACTTTGCAGTGAATCATGACTCATACAGAGAAAAGAGACTTCACGTTTCTACATAGGGATTAGAAGGTTTCAACTTGTCAGATTTTAATCAAGTGAGGCCATAGACCTAATGGTAAAGAGAAGATTTAACTGTAAACTGTATAGAAGGGCAAAATGAGCAATTGTAAGTACACAGTGCTATGTAATATGATGACTGCAATATAATCTGCAATATATTAAGAGGATAAAGATTTTTATGGGAGTGCTTCTTTAAGGACATTACAGTTTTATACAGCAATATACAGTTGAGGAAATATTAAGCCTTAAATCCTAGCACTTTAGTGTAGTGATCTGTCGACAACAGGAGCAGGGGACAGCAGACAGGAGGCATAAGACATTCTGGCAATCCCTATGGGCAGGGTGGAGAAAGCAGAAGGATGCCACCCTTCAAACCCAAAGGAAGAAATCTGTCATTTTGAAGGGACAGATTATAGAGGAGCAAACGGAAGCAGCATATCAGGCACAGCTACCCGAGTCTTTCTGTGGCCAGAATATAAACTATATTTATATTCTTTTACAGGAAAACGCCTGTTATTCGAATTCTGCAGCTTCTTCAAAGTCATCAATGAAAATACAATAGCTTTGTGCACATGCTGCTTTGTGTTCTCAAGATCTTTACTTGCTCAAAGTGAATTGGAGTATTCAATAAAAACATGTTTTTATATAGAGGCTGTAAGGCTATCCACACATAAAGAACACACAGAGAGCGTATAGAAATTGTGTGATATTGTAATATAAAGATTTCAACAAAGGAAATTAAAAATGTGCTTCAGCTTGGTCCCTGTGCACCGATCTTGGAGACCGCAGCTGCAGGAAGCAAGTAGGGCCAGTGTTTGGATGACTACATACATAAACAAACACTGGCCTCCACCATCAAGGGACATAGTGACTGAATTATATTACTATCATAGCCAGGCTTTGTCTACTTCTTCACAGTCCAATATAAAGAGCAATCTGACTTGATACTGCATGGTGTTCACTAACATAATTTGGGAAATACAAACACTAATTTCCATTCTGTGCTCAGTACGGAATCCACCAATTAGCATTTATAACATGGTATAAATACATTTCTTCATGTTACAGAGTTTCTGCTTAAAGAGGTTGTCCACTACTTTTATACTGATGGCCTATCATTAGGAAAGGTCATCAATGTCTGATCGGCTGGGGTCCGACACTCCACAGCCCAGCTAATCAGCTGTCCTCGGTGCCGGTGATGACAGAAGGAAATGCTCAGGTCCGGAGCTGCCCTGTCTCAACTGATAGCAGCCTTGGCCAAGTACTGCACATCCTATTGATTTGAATAGGAGACAGATGTGCAGTACCCAAGCTGCGGCTGCTATCAGTTGACAGGGCAGCTCAGGAACTGAGTGTGATACTATGTTGATGCACTGGTCCTGAAGAAGAGGTATATCCTCGAAACGCGTAGACCGATGAAATAAAAGAATACGTTTATAACATCAACGTGCTACATCTTCATTTTGGCTGATGCGCGGCATTAACCCCCTCTTCACTCTGATTTGTATTGATTTGAATAGGAGACAGATGTGCAGTACCCAAGCTGCGGCTGCTATCAGTTGACAGGGCAGCTCAGGAACTGAGTGTTTTTTTCTGCTTGCTACTGCTGCCAGCACATTGAACAGCAGATCAACAGGTGTGCTGGACCCCGTCTAATCAGACATTGATGACCTATCCTAAGGATAGGCCATTAGTGTAAAACTAGTTGACAACCTCTTTAAGGGTTCCTCATTTGTCAGGCTGCTGGAAGTGTGGTGATAAGAGACTATAACTACTACCATATATATAGAGTGGTAGCCCACATGTCCAGTGATTATGGGCCTACATCCTTCACATCAATGACCTGGCTTCAACCAATACTAATAAGCTGCCTAGGCTGCCCCTTTACATAGGACTACATCAAAATGGTTACCTAAATGTCATGGGTGTGTCACGGTTGACACACGACCCTGTAGTGTCTAGCTGCAGACGGTCGCTGCGTTTGGCTGCAGAAATTGCTCCTTGATATTTCATTCTTCTCTGGTGTGTATTGAGTTCCATGTATCCCCTTCCCCTTTAGGACCCTGCGGATATCTTGACAATTCAGCTGCAAATCCTCATCCCAACTCCCTGTGTCCATGTATACCTACATTTCCCCTTGCTTTGTTTTTATTTCCGGTGATAAAGTTTTACTCCTATGCTGTCCAGATTGCAAGCAGTCAGCTTGGAATCACCTGTGAACACACGTTGATTTATGTTGCTGTACATCTCCAAAAGTCATCCTGCAGATAAGTTGTCAGTTTGCATTCCCCTGTTTGTTTTCACAGTGTGTTCTTTAGGATTTAGTGGGATTGACTAGTGCTCATCCTGTCCAGTCAATGTCTGGGGCCAATTTCAAGGTCAGCCAGGGCCTAGGTATACTGCTTGGTGAACAGGTGTGGAACCTATCTAGGGACGTCAGAGAAGCCAGGGGCCAGAAGAAGGTTTTATCAGGAATCACCATCTTTCCCTTCCCTAGAGACATGGTTTCCCTCTTTCCTCCCTTCCCTTTACACAATTTTCTTTCTTTCTCCACTTACCTAGTGTGACACTAAATTTGTTGCATTGTTTATTTATAGGCAAAGGAGCAACATAGGAGGGTACTTAGACATTTCTGATGGCAGTAATATCACACACAATCTTTTTTCTGATTAGTAATAAAAGAATATTGGCAGAGATTTGTTATGTCTTCAATTTAGACTGGGTTATTGAAACATTTGCCAAATAAATCACAAACATCCATAGAGCTTTGTATCGAAGTGCAATTACTCAACGGCTGCCCAAAGGAAAATCGTCATGAAATAGCTACTATACAAAAGTAGTAACGTTATTAAGATAAAGAACAACGCGTTTTGGAGCAAATTTTGCACCTTCATAAGGTTAAACAATCTACATGTTCACATTCTCTTATTTATATATATATATAAAATGGAGGGAATATATAACAACTCATCTGGATAGATCTTAAAAGAAATGTAACCATTAGCAATACATAAATAATTAAAGAGATCTTGTCAGCTGATTCATGCTGTCTAAACCACAGGCAGCATGATTTAGAACCTGCCTGCACAATTGCAGCAAGGTATATTACACTCTGAAATAATCTTGCCATTGGTTTGATACTTTGAATCTTGCCGTTGGTTTAACACTCAAGGTGGTGTCACACATAGCGACGCAGCAGCGATCACGACCAGCGATCTGACCTTATCAGGATCGCTGCTGCGTCGTTACATGGTCGCTGGTGAGCTGTCAAACAGGCAGATCTCACCAGCGACCAGTGACCAGCCCCTAGCCAGCAGTGACGCGTGGAAGCGTAACTAAGGTAAACATCGGGTAACCAAGAATCCCTTTCCTTAGTTACCCGATATTTACCTTAGTTACTAGCATCCGCAGCTCTCACGCTGCCAGTGCCGGCTCCCTGTTCCCCGCACTCCTAGCCAGAGTACACATCGGGTTAATTACCCGATGTGTACTCCAGCTACGTATGCAGGGATCAGGGAGCCGGCACTGGCAGCGTGAGAGCGGAGGACGCTAGTAACTAAGGTAAATATCGGGTAACCAAGAAAAGGGCTTCTTGGTTACCCGATGTTTACTGTGGTTACAGCTTACCGCAGGCTGCCAGACGCCGGCTCCTTGCTCCCTGCTCACTTCAGTTCGTCGCTCTTTCGCTGTCACACACAGCGATGTGTGCTTCACAGCGGGAGAGCAACGTCCATAAAATGAAGCAGGACATTCAGCAACGACCGGCGACCTCACAGCAGGGGCCAGGTCGTTGCTGGATGTCACACACAGCAACAGCGACGGGACGTCGCTGCTACGTCACAGAGAATGGTGACTTAGCAGCAACGTGGTTGTCGTCGTCGCTATGTGTTTCACCACCTTTACCTTATTTTTTCTTGGTCTTCTTCGGCTTATACACAGTTGGAAGGTGGTTTTGAAGTAGGACAGAATAATTTGCTTTTATGATGGCAAAATCTTTTTCCCTTACAAGATATCTAAGGTACCTGATTAGTGGATTCTTCATTAATCAATGTATGAAAATTTATTGTTGAATTGCTTTTGATTTCTCCTCCCTTTTTTTACGTGCTTTATGACACATGGTAGCTTTTAATGAAGTTTTTTTTGTGAGGATTTAGTTATATATATATATATATATATATATATATGTATGTATATATATATACATATATATATATATATATATATATATATACTTACCTCCCTAACGACGTCGCTGTGGGCGGCGAACATCCTCTCCCTGAAAGGGGAGGGACGTTCGGCGTCACAGCGATGTCACACAGTGGCCAACCAATAGAAGCGGAGGGGCGGAGATGAGCGGCCAGAACATCCCGCCCACCTCCTTCCTTCCTCATTGCCGGTGGGATGCAGGTAAGCTGTGTTCATCGTTCCCGGGGTGTCACACGTAGCGATGTGTGCTGCCTCAGGAATGACTAACAACCAGCGCACAGAAGGAGGAACGACATTATGAAAATGAACGACGTGTCAATGAGCAACGATAAGGTGAGTATTTTTGCTCGTTCACAGTCGTTCAGAGGTGTCACACGGTACGATATGTCTAACGATGCCGGATGTGATTCATGAATTCCGTGACCCCGACGACATATCGTTAGATATATCGTAGCGTGTGACGGGGCCTTTAGTGCCATGTTGTAGTTTTTGTAACTGTGTATTAGGCGGAGTTCACATGTCCTGTAATCATCATTTAGAATGGATCCTGCAGAAATGCGTTAGAAAAGTTAACCAAACACAACTATTTTGTCCGTTGTTAAATAACTGATGTCTGCCGGATCCGTTTTTTAACTTTGGAGTCTATGCAGAACGGATCCGTTAACAGATTGCTATTTAGCCATCCGTTTTTCTTGTGTCTGTCACTGATCCTTTTTTTTCGTACAGGATCCACTTCAAATAGTAGATAAATAACAATCCATTAACAGATCCGTTCTCCATAGACTCCATGTTAAAAAAAGGATCCGTTAGACATCATTTTGCCAATGGATTTCTGCAGGATTGGTGCTAACGGATGACTACAGGACATGTGATCGCAGCCTTACAGATGGTTTCACCTCTTTTGTTACGGTGTATTGGATGGGTTGTTATGTCTTAGTTCTATTTTATATAAAAAAAAAGTAATGAGAATGTGAACATGTAGATGTTGAAAACCTGATGAAGTCACAAAATCTTGCAAAACATCTTCAATCTTATTTTTTCTTATGCCACATCTTATTTAGCTTACTTGACACCAACATTTTGCAAAAATTTCTAAACATTTTATCAGATTTCTTCAAACCTTTTCTAGATGCAATTAAAAACTTTGTCGGGTGCAAAACGTGTCCAAAATGCGTAAGAAATCTGGCACAAGGCATGGGGTGGCCTAAATTCTGCCATAATTTTGTTATATTTAGCTTTGTCACTATTCTCCCTTCTTCTTTTGAGTTTTTTTTTGGGGGGGTAGCTTACTGATAGCTTATGTAACCTCCTATTATCTAAAGTCATTTCCTGTGAAAGGCTGCTAGTCTCACATAATAAATAGGTGTATAAGTAATGTATAAGGAAGCTAATCCTTAAGCCTTTTAATATCTACTATATGAGTCGACAAGCTTTGTTTTGCTGAATGCGCTGATTGTTAGGACGCAGCATGGAAATTTTCTTTCACTGTCTAATGTCTTTCGGGCCCCTGGAGAGGGACTCTTGGATGAGATAATTAGCTTATGAATTAAAAGCAAATAAGGACACCTCTTATGTGATTTTATAGAGTGCTATTTGCAAGTTCCAGTCCATATAGTGCTGTAGACTATAACTAACCCTGATGCATAATAGTTGAAGAGGTGACTCAATTATAAAAAAGTGCAAAAAATGTTTCTTACTTTTATTTCCACAATGTTTGTTCTTAAAGGAAACCTGTTAGTGCAATATGCACCCAGAACCACAAGCAGTCCTGGGAGCATATTGCTAATCCCTGTCTAACCGTCCCTCTATCTAGTAGCATACATAAAGGGATCTTTAGAAAATTCCCTTGGTTAGTTGGCCCCTTTAGTATGTAAGCACGCCCCTGTGGGTGTGCTAACATGCTAATGAACGCGCAGCGTCAGAGGCATGGTCGATCTCATCTCTCTCTGCTGCCACCGCACTAGACACTGGATTTCGGCTCAGTGCGCATGATCAGAAGTCCGGGGATGTTCTGATCGTGCACACTGAGCCAAAAACCACCGATGACAGCGGAGAGGTGCTAAGAACTGTGCCTCAGATGCTGCACATTCATTAGCATGTTAGCACGCTCCTGTGGGCGTGGTTACATGTTAAGGGGGACCGACTAGCCAAGGAAAGTAACGCCGTTGTGACTAGTCCCCTCGCTCATTAGCATATCATAAAGGATCTTTAGAAATACTTTTTCTAAAAATCTCTATCTATGCTAGTGTATACAGGGACGGTTAGGCAGGGATTAGCAATATGTACCCAAAACTGCTCGTGGTTCTGGGTGCATATTGCACCTGACAGTTTCCTTTTAAGAAGTTATAGGAATTGTTTCCAAAACTAGATATACTGCATAGTGATCAGTGCTAGCATGGGGAGGTAGATGCAGAATTCCCCCAAGTGAAGGTAAAGTGACTCGGTCACAAGGTTTGGCAATAAAACTTCATACTCTTCATTTATTTATTATGTAACAGTCAACTTATAAATAGAAAAATATCATACTAGCTCTTTAATTATAACCCATTCCAGCCCAAACAACCCCTCTCACAATTTATTCATTATTTTTTTATATATATATATATATATATATATATATATATATATATATATATATATATATATATATATATATATATTGTGAGACTGTGACCGGGGTTATCTATGACGGCCGGTATGTCTCGCCCCGGTTGTGCTCACTCCATGATAGAAAGTAAATCCACTTTAGGGTTAATCCTGTTTCCCTACAGGCTGAAGGAAGGGTTAAATGGAAACAGGAACGAGGGCAGGTGTGCCGGGTGTGAGGGAGTGAACAGAACTCCCTGAGCTCTCTGCTGGAGAGGCACATGTATATATTGTTGTGGACTTTTTTTTGTTTGGACATTAAAACCGTGTGCTGTGAACCTTAATGCCTGGATCCCGTGTCTTCTGCAGCGCAGCCGACCGTGCTACCTCACATATGGTGGAGAATGCGGGCATGACAGCCGGTGAGGTGTAGCATCATCCCTGGTGACCCAGCAGCACATGTCCTGGATCCGAGCGGCTATACTACAGCCCAAACCCGGTGACGCCATGGAGGACATACTAAGGCAGCAGCAACAGACTAATGCACAGCTACAAGAGGCTAATGCACAGCAGCAACAGACCAATGCACACCTGCTCCGGGCGTTGGAACGTCAGCAGCAATCCTTGCAAGCGCAGGAAAAAAGGCACCAAGAACAGATGGTTCTCCTGGCCAAGTCGATCCGTGCCGGACCGGCAGCAACAACCCCGGGACCGGGTGATGACGGCAGCGTCCGGAAAGCGGTGAGACAAGCGTTGCAAAAGATGACCCCGGGGGACGATGTGGAAGCGTTCCTGGCGGTGTTTGAGCGGGTGGCCGAGCGGGAAAAGCTGCCGACCCCCCAGTGGGCTGAGGTATTGTCGCCCTATCTGACGGGGGAACCCCAAAAAGCGTACCTGGACCTCTGTACCGAGGACGCCATTGACTATGTGACCCTAAAAGCCGAAATACTGGCACGGTTGGGGGTGAATACCTATGTACGGGCTCAGCGGGTAAATCAGTGGTTCTATGAGGAAGCCAAACCCGTACGCTCCCAGGCCTATGACTTGTTGCATCTTGTAAAAAAATGGTTGCAGCCTGACACTCTGAGCCCGGCGCAGATGGTGGAAAGGGTAGTAGTGGATCGTTTTGTGCGCACTTTACCCGTCACCGTTCAACGGTGGGTAGGACAGGGTGACCCGAGTACCCTGGACCAATTAGTGTCCCTGGTAGAGCGGCATGTGGCTACGCAGGACTTGATACGGGACACTGAGACTTTGCGTACCGCCCGTCGGTCCGGCCCCTCCAAGCCTAGGGCCAAGGACCCACCGCCGACAACGGTGCAGGAGTCCCCTACCGTCCCGCCTGAGGCCGCGGCCGCCAATCCTGAGGTCCGGAAGGTTCTGTACCCTAAACGACAACCCGTCAAGGGGGTTTCCGTCCCCATTAGATGTTGGCGGTGCCAGCAGGTGGGACATATGGAAGCCCAGTGTCCACTCACCACGGAGCCCATGGATTGTGGGGTTACCCGGCGGGGTTCAATGTATGCTCAGGTGGTGTGTACCGCTGACCTGGTCTCCCCAGAGACTGAGCCCCACTTGTGCCAAATACAGGTGAATGGATGTCCGGTTACAGGATTGTTGGATTCCGGAAGCTTAGTGACCCTTGTGCGATCCACCTTGAGGGCTAAAGTAAAGGCCACAGGACGTACCGTGGGGGTGGTTTGCATACATGGGGACCGCCGAGACTATCCCACGGGGATTGTCACCATCACAGCACCTTGCGGTCAGGTGCAACATGAGGTGGGACTTCTTAACACTCTTCCTTATGACGTGATCCTAGGAAGGGATCTGCCCTATTTTTGGACTTTATGGAAGGGACCCCCTAAGTCTCCTCAGATATTGGTCAGTCCGGGACCTGAGCCCTACAATCCTGAATCCGGGACACCTGCCGTAGGGGTCCCCATGATAGGGACAGAATGTGAACCCGATAGGTCGCCCCTAGAGGTATTGGCAGGAGAGGCTGAGACGGTTGAACCCATCCCGGAGTTGGAGGCGTCCCTGGATACGTTTGGGACTGCCCAACTCCAGGACCCTACATTAATACATGCCCGGAGTCGGGTGACAGTAATTGACGGGGTGGCACAGCTGCCCGGTGCCCAGGTAGGGTACCCCCATTTCGCTCTTAAGCAGGATTTACTCTACCGGGTAGATGAAATACGGGGCGTGGGGGTAGAGCAGTTGGTGGTGCCCCAGCCGCATCGTCGGCGGGTCCTCGACTTGGCTCATAAACACCTGATGAGTGGCCACCTAGGGGTCAAGAAAACGCAGGAGCGAATATTGCAAAGGTTCTATTGGCCCGGAGTCTTTGGGGAGGTAAAACGGTTCTGCGAAACCTGCCCGGAGTGTCAGCTTACCGCACCCCTGACCCATTTTCGCAGTCTGTTGGTACCGTTACCCATTATAGAAGTCCCCTTTGAACGGATAGGGATGGATCTGGTGGGGCCCCTCGTAAAGTCCGCTCGAGGGCACCAACACATCCTAGTGATCGTTGACTATGCCACCCGGTATCCCGAGGCGATACCTCTCAGACATACTGCAGCAAAGCTTATAGCTCGGGAGTTGTTTGCTGTGTTCTGCCGGGTGGGGTTGCCCAAGGAGATCCTTACGGATCAGGGGACCCCATTCATGTCTAAAGTGACCAAAGAGCTATGCCGGCTACTCCAGATCAAGCAGTTGCGTACGTCTGTGTATCATCCTCAAACGGACGGTTTAGTCGAGCGTTTCAATAAAACCCTGAAAACCATGCTAAAAAGGGTGATTTCAAAAGACGGGAAAGACTGGGATATGATGCTTCCCTATTTGATGTTTGCCATCCGTGAGGTGCCACAGGCATCCACGGGGTTTTCGCCTTTTGAGTTGTTATACGGGCGACATCCCCGGGGATTGTTGGACCTGGCAAAGGAAACATGGGACCAAGAGCCCACCCCCCATAAAAGTGTGATTGAACACATTTTGGGTATGCAGAACCGCATAAGCGCGGTCATGCCAATTGTGAAGGAGCATTTACAGGAGGCTCAGGCCGCGCAAAGCGGCCGCTACAATAGACAAGCCACCGTGCGGACCTTTAAACCCGGGGATCGGGTGTTGGTATTAATCCCCACGGCGGAGAGTAAATTCCTGGCTCAGTGGCAAGGCCCCTACGAGATAAAGGAAAGAGTTGGGGTGGTTAACTATAAAGTATTGCAGCCCGGTAGGCGGAAATCTGAACAAATATACCATGTCAACCTATTAAAACCCTGGCAGGAACGGGAAAGCCTGATGGCTGTTTTTTCCCCATCTCCCTCCTCTTCGGGTCGTTCACCTCCGGCTCCAGCGACCTCCGGAGAGGACGAACCGGAAGTAAGGATTGGAGAAGCCCTCACCAAGGCTCAGAGGCGAGAGGCCAGACGGTTGGTTCAGCAGAACCCCGATGTCTTCTCCGAGCTGCCCGGTAGGACCAGTCTGATACGACATGATATTGTCACCGAGCCCCACCTGAAGGTACGCCTGAAGTCATACCGGGTACCGGAGGCTCGACGACAAGCCATATCGGAGGAAGTAAAGACAATGTTACGCCTGGGGGTCATCGAAAAATCCCGGAGTGAATGGGCTAGTCCGATCGTCCTAATACCAAAACCCGATGGCTCCTTAAGGTTCTGCAATGACTTTAGGAGATTGAACGAAATATCCAAGTTCGATCTCTACCCCATGCCCAGAGTGGATGAGCTGATTGATAGGCTGGGACAGGCGCGGTATTTTACCACGCTCGACTTGACCAAGGGGTACTGGCAGGTGCCACTGACGGAGTCCGCCAAGGAGAAAACCGCTTTTGTTACGCCGGAGGGTCTCTTCCACTATGTTGTCTTGCCTTTTGGGTTACATGGCGCTCCAGCCACGTTCCAGAGGTTGATGGACTTAGTGCTGTAATCCCACCAGGCGTATGCATCAGCGTACCTTGATGACATAATTATTTACAGCTCCGATTGGCAGACCCACTTGGAACAGGTACAAGCGGTGGTGGACGCGCTTCGAACAGCCGGATTGACAGCCAATCCCAAGAAATGTGCGTTGGGACTCATGGAAGCCCGCTACTTGGGCTACGTGATAGGCCAAGGAGTGATTAAGCCCCAAATTAACAAGGTTGAGGCGATCCAGAAGTGGCCTAGACCCCTGACCACGAAGCAGGTTAGGGCCTTCCTGGGTATCGTGGGAAACTACAGGAGGTTTGTAAAGGATTTTGCGGGACTATCAGCCCCCTTGACGGACCTTCTCAAAGGCAAGAAGTCCGTCATGGTGCGCTGGACTCCGCAGGCCGAGGACTCCTTCCGGGCCCTGAAGGGGGTCCTGTGCGGACAGCCCGTTCTTGTACACCCTGATTTCCGGAAGGAGTTCATAGTACAGACTGACGCCTCAGAGGTCGGCCTGGGGGCAGTGCTGTCTCAGGTGGTTCAGGGGGAGGAACACCCCGTCACCTTCTTAAGTAGGAAACTCACCCCTCCTGAGCGGAATTATAGCGTAGTGGAGAAGGAGTGCCTGGCGATCAAGTGGGCCTTGGAGTCCCTACGCTATTACCTGCTGGGACGGCAGTTTCGCTTGGTGACGGATCACTCTCCACTGGTCTGGATGAGGTCCGCCAAGGAACGGAATGCCCGGGTTACCCGGTGGTTCCTTTCTCTGCAGAACTTCCGGTTTACGGTTGAACATAGGGCCGGTAGGTTGCAGGGCGACGCCGATGCCTTGTCCCGCGGCCCGTGTTTGATGGCGGGAGTTCAACCCCGCACGCTTGAACTGAGGGGGGGTATGTGAGACTGTGACCGGGGTTATCTATGACGGCCGGTATGTCTCGCCCCGGTTGTGCTCACTCCATGATAGAAAGTAAATCCACTCTAGGGTTAATCCTGTTTCCCTACAGGCTGAAGGAAGGGTTAAATGGAAACAGGAACGAGGGCAGGTGTGCCGGGTGTGAGGGAGTGAACAGAACTCCCTGAGCTCTCTGCTGGAGAGGCACATGTATATATTGTTGTGGACTTTTTTTTGTTTGGACATTAAAACCGTGTGCTGTGAACCTTAATGCCTGGATCCCGTGTCTTCTGCAGCGCAGCCGACCGTGCTACCTCACAATATATATATATATATATATATATATATATATATATATATATATATATATATATATATATATATGTGTGTATAGGATATATTATTTATCCTATCTGTCCTAAATGCGTACTAATCTGGAGACTGATCACTTTTTCTGCGGAGAGGATATAACTTAAAAAGCCCCAAAAACTGAACAAATAACTTTCAAAAACATTAATAACGTGTAGCATCAGAAACTGTATTACTCTACTAGGATTGGTAAGACTCAAAGGTATCTAGAATACTGAGTGTCTTAACCTGTCGAAATGAAAGGTTTCCAAATTCTACAAACACCACAAGATATACCGTACATTATAGTCATCTGCACTTGGATATCCAAAGTGGTCCATACTATGGTACATAGATTCTAAATTCACACCATCGCACCTTGCAACAGGACCAAGGGCATCTCTTTAAAGAGAATATGTCGCCCCCAAAACACCAAGTAAACCACTTATACAGGTATGTAGGAAACTTAGTCCCTATAAAAATACGTAGAATATAGATTTATGGCATTACAGTAGTTGCCATATAATTTTTCATGCAGATGAGAAGGTTCTATTTCTGGCAACTAACCCACTGAAAATACAGATATTCGTTTTATAGGGGCTCAGTCCCCTATATACCTATATAAGTGGTTTCATTTGGGGGTGACAGACTCTAAGTTGAACTGATACAGAATCTCAGATAAGTAACCTTGTAATTCAGTGATATTTTTAGTCCAGCAACCACGAGTCTAGCTGGCAGTTCACTCTCGGAGGATGAGAAGAATACTTGCATTACAACATGTAATTTTTTTACAAATTACTGAACACTACAGAATTTCAAAGTTAGATCTTTTATGTAAAGTACTACCGATTTAGAATGACTACATCACACAGTACCAGATTTACATCTCAAGAGTCTATCAACCATGGCTGCCAAGTATCCATAAATTCCTGAACAGTCCGAAAAAAATAAGGACCTTTTTTGCAGTGTTTGTAAAAAAAAATGTGTTTGTGATTTTTTTCATGCTTATAGGTTACAGTTAATAGTAGTAATCAGTGGCGTACAGCTAATAGTGGCAAACCATGCGACTGCTATGGGGCCTGTGAGTTGGAAGGGGGCCAGTGCCAGAACCGCCCTTTCCCCACCATCACGCTTTTAACTGTGTGAGCATAGTGAATGCCGATACAGTTGAAACCAGTTATGGAACAGGGAGCCGTCCGCTACCACATCCATCATTTTCCCTCTTCGTCTGAGCTCTGATGTCTCAGCGGAGCGGCTGAGATTATGTCACTACATTGTTCCCGCTCTGCAGAGCTTCAGACGACACGCTGTGGAGTTTGGAGCAGTGGAAGAATGAGGAAAGTGTTTTATTTTATTCTTTGTAAACCATAAGGGCCATTATACTATCTGCAGGACTATATACAGCCCATTATGGTATTTGCAGGCCTATGTAGAGACGATTATACAATTTGTAGATCTATGTGGGGGCCATTACACAGTTTGTAGGGCTATGTGGGGGCTATTATACAGTTTGCAGGACTGTTCGGGGGCCAGTATACAGTTGAGAGCTATATCGGGGGTCATTATATTGTTTGCATGGCTATGTGGGTGCCATTATACAGTTTGCAGGTCTATATGGGGGCCATTATACTGTTTGGAAGGCTATGTGGGGGCTATTATTCTGTTTGGAGGGCTATGTGGAAGGCGGTCATTATATAGTTTGCAGGGCTATATGGGAGCCACTATACTGTTTTGAGGGCTATGTTTGAGCCATTTTGTTGTTTAGAGGGCTATGTAAAAGCTATTATTCTGATTTGAGGATTACGTATGGACTATTATACTGTTTGGAGGACTAGTGGAGGCCATTATACCGTGTGTGGGCCATTATACAGTATGGAAGGCTGTGGTGGGGCTATCACACTGTGTTGGTCACTGTGGGGTATTATGATTTGTGAAGGGTCAGAAGGTCAGAAAACCGCATATTGAGGGTACTGTATTCACTGTGGGGATATCATACTCTGTTTGGGAAGCATTTTGTTGGTGTCACACCCTATAGGGGCAATGAAATAGTTTATCCCTTATGTGTGGGAACATGAAGGGGCTTCAATTAGAGGAAAATTACATTGTAAGGACTGCAGAGTTGTGAGATTTAGTCTTCTGTAACCCCACAGAATATTAATCATGCGGCCCCATGATTTCTATGTACGCCACTGCTGGTAACATGTTTACCTGAGTATTTTAAGCTGCAGACATATATCCACTAGAATCTTGGATCATTGTGGTTTTCCAAAGTGTATATAAAATGTTGTCTGTGATATTTTTGCAAAGTCTTCGAGAAAAAAATAAAAAATCTGGATGACAGCCTTGCTATTGATGCATAATGCTTGTCACTTCCTTTGCTATTCCCCCTAAAAGTCTGCGAAAAAATTGACAAGTGGGTGTTACCTGTGGAAGGCATGTCCTATACATTCTGAATATGTTCAATCAGTACTTTCAGTGTATTCCACTGTATTCTCCATAGGTACAGGGCATAGTGCTCTATATATATATATATATATATATATATATATATATATATATATATATATATATATATATATATCTATCTCAATCATAGATAGATAGCTAGATAATATAAATATAATATAAATACATTTTCTACATATATATACACACACACACACACGCGCGCGCACACATGCACATTAGACCAGTCTACTAATAAATATTGAAACCAGGCCAGGCTGCTGACTATAATAAATATACCAATACATCAGACGCGGCTAGTCATAAGTATTTACAGTCATATGTATTTAATGTCACTTTTATGTTGAGGTGCCCATACTTTTGCACCGGTGAAATTTTCTTTAAATGCGGATTGCACATTTTCTGTTAGTACAATAAACCTCATTTCAATCCAGAAATATTACTCAGTCCATCAGTTATTAGATATATGAAACTGAAATAGCTGTTGCAAAACCCCAAATTGTTATAAAGAAAAAGTTAAACATTAATAGGGGTGCCCACACTTTTCCGTAGGACTGTATATGCACACATATACAGCAGAATAGGCCCCTATTCTTGAAGATTTCCCATAAATATGGTCGGGTTCCCCACTGACTTGCATTAGGTTCATTATTCGTGCTGAATACCGGAATAGTACTTTGGGTTTTGTTACGAATATCAGAACAGAAATAGTTGCTATTTGCCCATCACTATCGTAAACCATGAATAAGACATGAATAAGGACTGAAGCACTGTGAAACGTTGGCTAGAGCATATACACTGGCTCCATGTGGATATTAACATGTTTTAAATAAAGCTGTATATTTTTATGAAGAGCTCCTTGGATGTGTAACGATCCATTTTGTTCAAGTTAAAAAAACGTATGGAGCTGGAACACAGCGTCTCCGTACAGTTTAGTGGCTGCATTTGATTACTGCATTTTATCCCCTATTCAAGTGAATGTGCGCCCTAAATTAATCACCTATCCTTGAAAAGGTTCTGAATATGTTTGTGCCAACAACCCCTTTAAGAGGACTAGCAGAACTGATAATAGCAGATGAATCAGGATCCCAGCCCCTAATTTGCGCTGCTCTAAGATGGAGCAGCATACACCTGGAAACAGATTCTCTTCAAAATAGAATAAATTGAGATTTGGATACATTTGGCAGACGATTATCTTAGAGGGAATTCATCACTAATTGAAACAGTCATGGACACAAGCACCGAATCAGACACAAAAAGTCACACAGATACCAATAAGACTCTTGAACATTTCAAGTGGAATGCATGATCTAATGTTAGGCAGAACGTTATTTTCTATTTCAATGCAATGAAACAAGAATGTTTGAGCTTTGTGGAGAAATGCTGATTTTTAAATATAACCCAAGCTGTACCAGCACTGTACAAAAATAGTCCCAATGCTGGGGTATCAGATAGCATGTAATTGGGCCATAATTCTACAGCCAAAATGTACACGTGTAAACCACATAAGAGGCTATGGGTTAGCTAAGACAAACATTGAATACATCTATAAATGTTGCTTGGAGAGGCATGAGATACATAAAAGGTAACCGGAGATGACCACAGTCAGCAGTTATACAGCATTCAATTATCCAAGAAAGCTATTAATCCGTCAAATTACTACACATGTCTTCATTGTACATTAATAGGGATTAACACTAAAAAGTATCAAAGACAAAATCACTAAAATAGCAAAGCAAGTAGTGAAAACACATGCACCCACACAGATAAGAATTGTACATATGTGGTATTATTTATATTCCATCACATCTACTATTTAATGTAGCAAACATTATTGCACTGCGTGATGTAGAAAATGTCAAGATAATATTTGCCGCCTCCTGGAATGTTCTGGAAGGTCCAAGAAGCCCAATTATGCCGTAGACACATAAGAGGTATATTTAAGCTTTAGCCAAGATATTGCGAGGTGCACACTAAGGGGCACTTTGCACACTACGACATCGCAGGTGCGATGTCAGAGGGGTCATGTCAAAAGTGACACACTTCCGGCGTCGCACTCGACATCGTAGTGTGTAAATCCTAGATGATACGATTAACAAGCGCAAAATCGTCGTAATCATATCATCGGTGTAGTGTCTGGGAATTCCATAATTACGCGACTGCGTCAGGTACGATGTTGTTCCTCGTTCCTGCGGCAGCACACATTGCTGTGTGTGAAGCCGCAGGAGCGAGGAACATCTCCTACCTGCGTCCTGCACCTCACGCCGGCTATGCGGAATGACAGAGGTGGGCGGGATGTTTACGTCCCGCTCATCTCCGCCCCTCCGCTTCTATTGGCCGCCTGCCGTGTGACGTCGCTATGATGCCACACGACCCGCCCCCTTAATAAGGAGGCGGGTCGCCGGCCAGATCGACGTCGCAAGGCAGGTGAGTCCATGTGAAGCTGCCGTAGCGATAATGTTCGCTACGGCTGCTATCACAAGATATCGCTGCTGCGACGGGGGCGGGGACTATCGTGCTCGGCATCGCAAGCATCGGCTTGCGATGTCATTGTGTGCAAAGTGCCCCTAAGATTTAGAGTAGTGCTTCCAAATCTCTGGTCCTCACAACCCCGAACAGGTCATATTTTCAGTATTTCCATATTACTGCACAGGTGATTCCTTGATAATGACTCAAACACTTGTTCAATGCTAAGGAAATCCCAAAAACATGACCTAATGGGGGCCATGTGTTTGGGAAACATTGATTTAGAGGAACAGATTAGACTTATACTTTAAGCCTCATTTAGATGTCCGTTTTTTTTTTTTACAAAAGTGTTCGGTACATAGTTTTCTCAGATAATGTCCCCATAACAGTGAAGAGTGAGCATACTCGGCACTACTTATGACTCGATCGAGCATCGGCATGTTTGAGATTCTGGCAATCTTCTTATAGCATAGCCATCTTTATATAGAGCAACAATTCTTTTTTTCAGATGCAGGGACTCCAGCCGACAGCACTTTATTTCAGATGAACGTTTTGCCGTAGCTGCGCGCACACAACTTTTCCTCCAATGGCAGCTGCCGGCAAACCAGAGGCAAGCAACTGACGCGTATGACCTCAGCTGCTTGCCTCTGATTGGTGGGCAGCTGCCACTGTAAAAGTTGTGTAGAAAGAGCTTGACTCTGTGTGCACAGCGCCGGCAAAGCGTTCATCTGAAATAAAGTGCTGACGGCTGTGGCCCCTGCATCGGCTGCAACCGTCAAGGGGGCATGTGTCTGCGGACCGCAAGAAGCATAGAAGACGCCGAGAGAACAAAGCACAGGTGAGAAGAATGGTGGGGGTTTTTTTTGTGTATGTGAAGAACGGCACAATAGGGGACAAGGATGGGACATTGCTACAAGAATAGGACCCGCATGGGTAGATTAGTAAAAGGGGACAATAATGGGACACATTACTACAGGATGGGCACATTCGCATAGGATGGGGACAAGGATGGGCACATTACGAAAGGATGGGGCACATTACTACATGATGGAGAAAAGGCTGGGGACATTACTACGGGATGGGGACAAGGATGGGGCACATTACTATACTATAGGATGGGGACAAGAATGGGGCACTTAACTATAGGTTGAGGACATTACTATAGGATGGGCATATTACTAAGGATAGGGACCAGGATGTGCACATTACTATAGGATGAGGACAAGGATGGGCACATTATTATAAGATGGGGACAAGAATGGGCTCATTACTATAGGATGGGGACATTACTATTGGATGAGGACAAAGATTGCCTCATTACTACAGGATGGGAACTAAAAGGGGCATATTACTACAAAGGGACAAGGATGGGGGACACTACTACAGGATGGTGAACAAACAAATTAAGCCATGAATTTTTTTTACCATCAAAAATGTGGGGGTTTTTTTGTAATTAAACAAAAAACGAGCATGTTTGTTATAATAAAAAAGTGAAAAATGTTCAAAAACAGTGAAACAAAGGTGTGTAAAAAGAATATGGTACTAATAAAAATGTCACTTTGTCCAACAAAGAAATCAGCCCTCCAATTTTTTTTTTTCAATGTGCGGCCCATACACCCAGCCAAGTTTGAGACCCCTGTTGTACACTAACTACTGTGAGGTAGCACGGTCGGCTGCGCAGCAGAAGACACGGGATCCAGGCATCAAGGTTCACAGCACACGGTTTTAATGTCCAAACAAAAAGTCCATAACAAAATACATGTGCCTCTCCAGCAGAGGGCTCAGGAAGTTCTGGTCACTTCCCCCACACCCGGCACACCTGCCCTCGTTCCTGTTTCCTTTTAACCCTTCCTTAAGCCTGTAGGGAAACAGCATTAACCCTATAGTGGATTTACTTTCTATCATGGAGTGAGCACAACCTGGGCGAGACATACCGGCCGTCATAGATAACCCCGGTCACAGTCTCACATACCCCCCCCCTCAGTTCAAGCGTGCGGGGTTGAACTCCAGCCATCAAGCACGGGCCGCGGGACAAGGCATCGGCGTTGCCCTGCAACCTACCGGCCCGGTGTTCAACCGTAAACCGGAAGTTCTGCAGAGAAAGGAACCACCGGGTAACCCGGGCATTCCGTTCCTTGGCGGACCTCATCCAGACCAGTGGAGAGTGATCCGTCACCAAGCGAAACTGCCGTCCCAGCAGGTAATAGCGTAGGGACTCCAAGGCCCACTTGATCGCCAGGCACTCCTTCTCCACTACGCTATAATTCCGCTCGGGAGGGGTGAGCTTCCTACTCAAGAAGGTGACGGGGTGTTCCTCCCCCTGAACCACCTGAGACAGCACTGCCCCCAGGCCGACCTCCGAGGCGTCAGTCTGTACAATGAACTCCTTCCGGAAATCAGGGTTGACCAGAACGGGCTGTCCGCACAGGACCCCCTTCAGGGCCCGGAAGGAGTCCTCGGCCTGCGGAGTCCACCGCACCATGACGGACTTCTTGCCTTTGAGAAGGTCCGTCAAGGGGGCTGATAGTCCCGCAAAATCCTTTACAAACCTCCTGTAGTACCCCACGATACCCAGGAAGGCCCTAACCTGCTTCGTGGTCAGGGGTCTAGGCCACTTCTGGATCGCCTCAACCTTGTTAATTTGGGGCTTAATCACTCCTTGGCCTATCACGTAGCCCAAGTAGCGGGCTTCCGTGAGTCCCAATGCACATTTCTTGGGATTGGCTGTCAATCCGGCTGATCGAAGCGCGTCCACCACCGCTTGTACCTGTTCCAAGTGGGTCTGCCAATCGGAGCTGTAAATAATGATGTCATCCAGGTACGCTGATGCATACGCCTGGTGGGGTTCCAGCACTAAGTCCATCAACCTCTGGAACGTGGCCGGAGCGCCATGTAACCCAAAAGGCAAGACAACATAGTGGAAGAGACCCTCCGGCGTAACAAAAGCGGTTTTCTCCTTGGCGGACTCCGTTAGTGGCACCTGCCAGTACCCTTTGGTCAGGTCGAGCGTGGTAAAATATCGCGCCTGTCCCAGCCTATCAATCAGCTCATCCACCCGGGGCATGGGGTAGAGATCGAACTTGGATATTTCGTTCAATCTCCTAAAGTCATTGCAGAACCTTAAGGAGCCATCGGGTTTTGGTATTAGGACAATCGGACTAGCCCATTCACTCCGGGATTTTTCGATGACCCCCAGGCGTAACATTGTCTTTACTTCCTCCGATATGGCTTGTCGTCGAGCCTCCGGTACCCGGTATGACTTCAGGCGTACCTTCAGGTGGGGCTCGGTGACAATATCATGTCGTATCAGACTGGTCCTACCGGGCAGCTCGGAGAAGACATCGGGGTTCTGCTGAACCAACCGTCTGGCCTCTCGCCTCTGTTGCTTGGTGAGGGCTTCTCCAATCCTTACTTCCGGTTCGTCCTCTCCGGAGGTCGCTGGAGCCGGATGTGAACGACCCGAAGAGGAGGGAGGTGGGGAAAAAACAGCCATCAGGCTTTCCCGTTCCTGCCAAGGTTTTAATAGGTTGACATGGTATATTTGTTCAGGTTTCCGCCTACCGGGCTGCAATACTTTATAGTTAACCACCCCTACTCTTTCCTTTATCTCGTAGGGGCCTTGCCACTGAGCCAGGAATTTGCTCTCCGCCGTGGGGATCAATACCAACACCCGATCCCCGGGTTTAAAGGTCCGCACGGTGGCTTGTCTATTGTAGCGGCCGCTTTGCGCGGCCTGAGCCTCCTGTAAGTGCTCCTTCACAATTGGCATGACCGCGCTTATGCGGTTCTGCATACCCAAAATGTGTTCAATCACACTTTTATGGGGGGTGGGCTCTTGTTCCCATGTTTCCTTTGCCAGGTCCAACAATCCCCGGGGATGTCGCCCGTATAACAATTCAAAAGGCGAAAACCCCGTGGATGCCTGTGGCACCTCTCGTATGGCAAACATCAAATAGGGAAGCATCATATCCCAGTCTTTCCCGTCTTTTGAAATCACCCTTCTTAGCATGGTTTTCAGGGTTTTATTGAAACGCTCGACTAAACCGTCCGTTTGCGGATGATACACAGACGTACGCAACTGCTTGATCTGGAGTAGCCGGCATAGCTCTTTGGTCACTTTAGACATGAATGGGGTCCCCTGATCCGTAAGGATCTCCTTGGGCAATCCCACCCGGCAGAACACAGCAAACAACTCCCGAGCTATAAGCTTTGCTGCAGTATGTCTGAGAGGTATCGCCTCGGGATACCGGGTGGCATAGTCAACGATCACTAGGATGTGTTGGTGCCCTCGAGCGGACTTTACGAGGGGCCCCACCAGATCCATCCCTATCCGTTCAAAAGGGACTTCTATAATGGGTAACGGTACCAACGGACTGCGAAAATGGGTCAGGGGTGCAGTAAGCTGACACTCCGGGCAGGTTTCGCAGAACCGTTTTACCTCCCCAAAGACCCCGGGCCAATAGAACCTTTGCAATATTCGCTCCTGCGTTTTCTTGACCCCTAGGTGGCCACTCATCAGGTGTTTATGAGCCAAGTCGAGGACCCGCCGGCGATGCGGCTGGGGCACCACCAACTGTTCTACCCCTACGCCCCGTATTTCATCTACCCGGTAGAGTAAATCCCGCTTAAGAGCGAAATGGGGGTACCTTACCTGGGCACTGGGCAGCTGTGCCACCCCGTCAACTACTGTCACCCGACTCCGGGCATGTATTAACGTAGGGTCCTGGAGTTGGGCTGTCCCAAACGTATCCGGGGACGCCTCCAACTCCGGGATGGGCTCGACCGTCTCAGCCTCTCCTGCCAATACCTCTAGGGGTGACCTATCGGGTTCACACTCTGTCCCTATCATCGTGACCCCTACGGCAGGTGTCCCGGATTCAGGATTGTAGGGCTCAGGTCCCGGACCGACCAATATCTGAGGGGACTTAGGGGGTCCCCTCCATAAAGTCCAAAAATAGGGCAGATCCCTTCCTAGGATCACGTCATAAGGAAGAGTGTTAAGAAGTCCCACCTCATGTTGCACCTGACCGCAAGGTGCTGTGATGGTGACAATCCCCGTGGGATAGTCGTGGCGGTCCCCATGTATGCAAACCACCCCCACAGTGCGTCCTGTGGCCTTTACTTTAGCTCTCAAGGTGGATCGCACAAGGGTCACTAAGCTTCCGGAATCCAACAATCCTGTAACCGGACATCCATTCACCTGTATTTGGCACAAGTGGGGCTCT
Organism: Anomaloglossus baeobatrachus; assembly: GCF_048569485.1. Classification (NCBI taxonomy): domain Eukaryota; kingdom Metazoa; phylum Chordata; class Amphibia; order Anura; family Aromobatidae; genus Anomaloglossus; species Anomaloglossus baeobatrachus. The sequence goes on along the minus strand of NC_134358.1, from coordinate 237,774,550 downwards.
GTCTCTGGGGAGACCAGGTCAGCGGTACACACCACCTGAGCATACATTGAACCCCGCCGGGTAACCCCACAATCCATGGGCTCCGTGGTCAGGGGACACTGGGCTTCCATATGTCCCACCCGCTGGCACCGCCAACATCTAATAGGGAAGGAAACCCCCTTGACAAGTTGTCGTTTAGGGTACATGGCCTTCCGGACCTCAGGAACGGCGGGCGCGGCCTCAGCCAGGATGGTAGCGGACTCCTGTACCGGTGTCGGCGGTGGGTCCTTGGCCCTAGGCTTGGAGGGGCCGGACCGACGGGCGGTACGCAAAGTCTCAGTGTCCCGTATCAAGTCCTGCGTAGCCACATGCCGCTCTACCAGGGACACTAATTGGTCCAGGGTACTCGGGTCACCCTGTCCTACCCACCGTTGAACGGTGACGGGTAAAGTGCGCACAAAACGATCCACTACTACCCTTTCCACCATTTGCGCCGGGCTCAGAGTGTCAGGCTGCAACCACTTTTTTACAAGATGTAATAAGTCATAGGCCTGGGAGCGTACGGGTTTGGCTTCCTCATAGAACCACTGATTTACCCGCTGAGCCCGTACATAGGTATTCACCCCCAACCGAGCCAGTATTTCGGCTTTCAGGGTCACATAGTCAATGGCGTCCTCGGTACCGAGGTCCAGGTACGCTTTTTGGGGTTCCCCCGTCAGATAGGGCGACAATACCTCAGCCCACTGCGGGGTCGGCAGCTTTTCCCGCTCGGCCACCCGCTCAAACACCGCCAGGAACGCTTCCACATCATCACCCGGGGTCATCTTTTGCAACGCTTGTCTCACCGCTTTCCGGACGCTGCCGTCGTCACCCGGTCCCGGGGTTGTTGCTGCCGGTCCGGCACGGATCGACTTGGCCAGGAGAACCATCTGTTCTTGGTGCCTTTTTTCCTGCAATTGTAAGGCTTGCTGCTGACGTGCATTGGCCTGCTCCATCTGTTCTTGGTGCCTTTTGTCCTGCACTTGCAAGGATTGCTGCTGACGTGCATTGGCCTGCTCCATCTGTTCTTGGTGCATTTTGACCTGCACTTGCAAGGATTGCTGCTGACGTGCATTGGCCTGATCCAACTGTTCTTGGAGTTTTTTTTCCTGCACTTGCAAGGATTGGAGCAGGTGTGCATTGGTCTGTTGCTGCTGTGCATTAGCCTGAGCCAAATGCTTTAGTATGTCCTCCATGGCGTCGCCGGGTTTGGGCTGTAGTATAGCCGCTCGAATCCAGGACATGCGCAGCTGGGTCACCAGGGATGGATGCTACACCTCACCGGCTGTCATGCCCGCCGATTCTCCACCATATGTGAGGTAGCACGGTCGGCTGCGCAGCAGAAGACACGGGATCCAGGCATCAAGGTTCACAGCACACGGTTTTAATGTCCAAACAAAAAGTCCATAACAAAATACATGTGCCTCTCCAGCAGAGGGCTCAGGAAGTTCTGGTCACTTCCCCCACACCCGGCACACCTGCCCTCGTTCCTGTTTCCTTTTAACCCTTCCTTAAGCCTGTAGGGAAACAGCATTAACCCTATAGTGGATTTACTTTCTATCATGGAGTGAGCACAACCTGGGCGAGACATACCGGCCGTCATAGATAACCCCGGTCACAGTCTCACACTACTTTACATTGAAACCAGGTGTCATATCTTCAGTGCTGTCACATGAAAAGATATAAGAAATAATTTATAAAAATGTGAGGGGGTGTACTCAGTTTTGTAATATACTGTATAAAAATTTCACACTATTTGACCAACACACTGAATGCCATATGAATGCAAAAAAATATCTCAGAATTGATGATTTTTTATTCATCCAAATCTCAAAAAATGTAATAAAAAATATAAACAATAACATATGGTATTTATCCCAAAATGGTACCCACGAAAATGTCAATTCATCCCACAAAAACAATCCCTATACAGCTCTGGGGAGGAAAAAATAAAATAAAATGATGGCTTTCTTAATACAGTGACACAAAAGCAGGAATATTTGCATTGTGCAAATCATAAAAAAATTATAGAAGTTTGGTAATGTAATAATCGTACTGACCTAAAGAATAGAGTTATTACGTCACTTATACCAACGGTTTTCACCACATTATATGTACCCTAAAATTTTATCAGTAGAAAATACAACTTGTGACGTTAAAAATACAACTTGTGACGCAAAAAAATACAACTTGTGACGCAAAAAAAAAAAATACAATTTGCGATGCATGTCAACTCAAAAATTACACAGCATTGACTCTAGAAACATAACAAAAATAAAGCTGTGTCCTTAAGGTCCTAAATAGCTAAGGGGGTTAAAGAGGTATTTCCTCTAGATGCCTCACCCCCAGAATTTGCCGTAGTCTGCCAGTGTACAATGCACATAGCTCTGCTTAGACCTTGACCAGTGGCTTAGAAACCACATCGATGTGTCTCCGGCTCCCGGCATGTGGCTCTTTGGCCTCTGTCATACTATTGTACAAAAGTTCATCTAGGGATGTCGAGGAATTGCTGGAACTTGGCACTACAGTCACAACCATATCATTTGACTCCAGATTATGTAACTGGTGTGAGACACTACAGTCAGCATTGTCCAACCGGACTTTGCAGCAGCGCAATATCAAAAGCACTTCACGTATTCTGTTTTCAGGTTATTTTCGTCACTAATTGCTGCTGGTAAAGGCCAGTCATCAGGTTCACACTGCCCTGACTGCGGGCAGCATGACACAGTACCAGGCTCTCTCATTACAAAACTATGGGGAATTTATCAAGGATTTTGAGCCACCTTTTTGTTGTAAAAATGTCACACTTTTAATAATGCACCACTTTTGTGCAACTTTTTTGTTATTTTGCGCCACTTTCAAAAATTGGTTGTAATGTGAGAAATGCACATACATTTTAAATCTTCTCAATCCCTATGTTTCCCCCAATAAAATAACAACACTTATACTTGCCTCCGATATCAACCCCGTTCCAGCGTTGTCGGCACTGGCTCTCCTGATGCTCTGAGGCTGTCCCTCCTAGACTAATCAGACATCCAGAAAACGTGAGAGAGCACCCGCAGCTGTCAGTGGCCGCTGATTGGCACCAGGAGAGCTAGTGTCGACAACGCGTAAAGGGGGTCTGCATCGGAGGTGAGTATAGGTGTTATTATTTTACTGGGGGAAACTTAGGAATTGAGAAGGGATTTTCTAAATGGTGGACAATCCCTTTAAGCCAGAATTATGTATTGCAACGTTTTAAAAAGTTGAATAAAAAGTCACTAACTCATTCCAATAGGGGAGGGGAGTGGCATAAAGAGTGTAAATAATTTCCAGACAGAGGTTTTGCACTTGAAGATGTACCAGATTTATTAAAAATCATGTGACATTTGCTAAAGATGTCACAAATTAAGACATCACTGTCAGATGCAAGGCAGACTTCACCATAACTTTCTCCCAGAATTTTGGATATTGCTGGGCCTTGAAGGAGTACCGCTGGGCAGCCCCCATTCCCATCCTCACCAACAAAGAATGCCTCTACAGGACCTATTTAACTACCAGTTGCAATTGCAACTGTCCTGCTGTCGCGCAAGTGCTCTTGGTCGGGCATGCCCGATGCAGTCTTTCTCAGCTGGCTTCTGACAGCATAGCTACAGTATGTCTGCCTCCAGCACTGTTCTTTAGAATACACTTTGTGCATCGAAATAAGTATAGTTGTTTGTGTGATTTTACATCACTAGCTGGTTTCTCTAAAAGCTAAATTCTCCTGCACTCTTCCACAACTGAGCTTGAAATTACTATGCAGCACAGTTGAGCTGCGTTTCATTGCCTGTGGTTGCAAGGATAATTTTATTTTATTACTTCATTATATAACTAGGTGGGTTGCCTTTGGATACTTGTTATCTTTACATGTCCAGATTCGACTCACTATTTGCTACTCTGTTTCCCCAAAAATAAGACCTACCCCAAAAATAAGCCCTAGTTGTGGTTCCATAAGGAAGTGTCCAAGTAGCTCAGAAAGTTAAAGAATACATAAAAAAAGCAGACACTCCCCAAAATAAAACAGACACTTCCCCTGCCCCTGCCCTCCCCCCCCCCCAAAAAAACACTCACCAGAACCCAAACAATTACAGTTGGCATGTGCAGATTGTGGATGGGCTCTCACACAGAGATCTGCGTCACTGTCAGGTCCCTTGCTCTTTCCACCTGCATTGCACTGCAGCTCTCACAAACAGATCAGGCACCAGTATCACTCCACGCAGGTGATACTGTTTGCAGTCACCAGGGGAGCAAACTGCTGTAGAACGCAGGACAGATGCAGATTTGTATGTGAGAGCCATTAACTTGCCAAGTCTAACTGTCTGGGATCTGGTAAGTGGGATTCTTTTAAGGGGTGTCTACTTTATTTTGGGGGTAAACTTAGCAGTACATAGAGAATAAAAAATGTAAACAGGTAATTTAATCTTTGTAAATATGGTCTGTACCCAACACTATAGGACTGGTTCTGCTCCCTGAGAATAGCTGATCAGATAAGAAAATGTGCATCTGAACCAGTAATAGGATTAATACAAAATGTTGATGTTCCAGAATGTGATGACAGGATTATATTTGAACAAATGTTGACATTTTTGTAAGACATCTCCTGAAAATAAGCCCTAGCACATCTTTTGGAGCAAAAAACAAGACCATGTCTTATTTTCGGAGAAAAACAGATATTAGGATTTCCTGTCTGATAAGCGGTGTTATTATTAATTGAAATCACTTCCAAAATGTCCCATTAATCTAATGCTGGGACCACGACTAGCATAACATCACATTAACGATAAGAAATAGTAAAAACAGGGTTTATTTCTTCCACATACTTCTTTTGCTGTAAGTTAGGATCACAAGAGCCAAGTAGGACCAAGAAGCTGCACCAGGCAGATAAAAGTAGACTTGACCTTTAACCGACAGACTGACACAGTGTACAATAATATTTAGAGGGACAGATTAACTTTGTACTCTGTAGCGCTGGACTAATTAAATAACTGATATCATACAGTATTACTGTTTAAAATTAAAAAAAAAAGTGTCCAGAAAAATCAGATCTATGAAAATATCAAATTAATTAACCCGATCTGTAAAAACTGTAAAGAGAAAAAGAATCGAAATGCCGTAATTGTGGATTTATGGTTGACGCAGTTCCGGAAACAAATGCAATAAGAAGCAAACAAAGCGTCATATTTACTTTAAAATGATATCAATATAAACAGCAGGTCATCCGCAAAGAGCAAACGTCACACAGCTCCACCGCCAGAAAAATAAAAATGTTTCACGTTTTGAAAAATGACAACTCAAGAAAAATATTTTTGGGGGACAAATTTCTGAAATTTTTTATCTAATGTAGTGTGTACAAATAAAAAATGAAAAACCCTGTCCTCCCTCCCCCGGAAGTGCTCTCTTTATCTCTGGCTGTATATGGGCGGAGAGCTGAACTCGTTCTCGCCAAGTACGGTCCAGAACACAACTTTATCTAATGTCCGGCTGAACCCGCAGAACCTGAACTTCCACGAGTCCACTCATCTCTAGTAATGCCACCATTTTTCAACTATTGGAGTAACTTTTCAGGTGAAGGCACATCATTGAGGGTAGCAGCAGGATGAGGAGTTTGTATAGGTTGGGAATAGTCAGTGACGATGCTGGATATGTGAGAAGTCAGATGTGTCTTTGTTGTAAACTCTGCAAACAAGCCGTTGTTTCAAGAAGACATCATGGCACTCGGCATGAGATAGAAGGGACGGGAAAAGTGAAAAACTCCAATCAGAAAGAACATCAGCTGTACGTCACTATATATTCCCCATCCCCTGTAGACTGTGAGCCCTCGCGGGCAGGGTCCTCTCTCCTCCTATACCAGTCTGTTTTGTACTGTTAATGATTGTTGTACGTATACCCTCTTTCACTTGTAAAGCGCCATGGAATAAATGGCGCTATAATAATAAATAATAATATATAACTGACAGTTTTCAGAACTGGTGTCTTCTATTATATGGTCACTGTAGGTATATAGTGGTAATATGACTTTATACAGTTTTTCTTCTGTAGAAGTATGGTCATATTATTTATTTACTATGTAGTAATATTGGCAGTGGTCACAGTGTAGCACTATTACTTGAGCCTTGTATAGTAGTAGCCCTGATCTTTGTACAGAGTGTTTTAGTATGCAGGTAATAAATAATTTGGGTACAACAGTAACAGTGATATATCATAAATATGTATGAATATCACTTTAATTTAAATGGTGGGGGATGGAGACCCATAGTTTGGGGATTGTGCCACTTTTAAGACTCTCTTAATGACCCTAGTATTCAGTAGTTTTTAAATCGTCCTTAAGTCACAGCTAAGGGTAGTGAGCATATCATCTTGTAAATCTATATCTACATTCCTCTAAAAATAAGACCTCCCCAAAAATAAGCCCTAGCAGAACTATTAAGCATTTTTGGTGTAAAGCTTAAATATAAGCCCTACCCTGAAAATAAGCCCTAGTCGCAGTTCAATAATGAAGTGTCCACGCAGATAAAAAAAAGTTAAAGAATACTGCAGGACACTTTATTATAGTAAGCAGACAACCCAAAAAGAGAGAAGAAAGAAGACATAAGACCCCGCAATCACACTCACCAAATGCCGAGCTGGAGGACCTGCAGTGGAACACACACCCAGACACATCAGATCATACACACAAACAGATCGTACTCCCACACACATGAGATCACACACACATCAGATCGCACACACACATCAAATCACACACACAATCACACAACAGATTGCACACAATCACACATCAGATCGCACACACACTCACCACATCCGGCGATACCAATTGCTTCTGGCCAGAGGCAATCGGTATCGCCAGAAGTGGTGAGTGTGTGTGTGTCTGTTTGTGTACCGCCCAGCTCTCGGCAGCCGAGCTGCTCGGATCCGGCCCTTCTGTGGGTGTCTCGAGGGTCTCTGGACCCGGGGGCCTCACGGTCACTTAAAATGAAAAGGGGGAGCGATGGGATGGTGGCTGTAGGACGTATATGTACGGGCTGAGCCGTACGGAGTTCGTGACGTCACCCACGGTGTGTGGTGATATTGGACACCACCGCTGCAGTTACGGGGCACCTGGGGGAGATGTTGTGCAGCAAGTTGTTAACCCCACCGTGGGCAGGGATTGTGGCCCCGGGACCCGTTGGGGGCTTGGCGGTGCAAGGAGATGGGCGACCGCAAGGTGCTGATGTACTCACAATTATTAAACACATGAGTCTCTGGTAAACCAAGGTGATGGTGGTCGGTGCCCGCAGCTGCCTGCGTTCGGATTCCCCCACCCGGCTGGTGGTCTCTGTCTTTCTCCTGCACCTGTTTAGAATTGTGGACTGCCTGTGCTTGCAACTTCAGGAGTCCGCTCCCGGCTGGTTGTCGCCTAAGGAGCCCTTTGACCGCAGACGCTGGCCCGTGGGATCTCTGAGCCGTGGCGGTGGCCTTTTATCCCCCTCGGTGGGCTGTTGCCTTCAGTCGGGACTTTGGGTGGGACAGGACCTTTAGTCCTGGCCGCAATCAGTTAATTAACTAGTTCCAGTCGTTTCTGGGCCTAGCTTCAGGGTCTGAGTACCACCCTTTGTGCTCCGGTTTCCGAGTCGGTTCCCCGGGTCGATACCAGCGGGCCACTACCCTGTCCCGGTCCATCTCGGTTCCACCGAGCAGTCTTCCCACCTCCTGCAGACGGAGACCGCCGTCTGCCTCCTAGCCAAAGGCACCAGGGCTCCTACCCTGGTACCTGTTCAATTTGGGTATTCGCCTCTGCTGGAGCTGGACACAGCTCCAGCCCACACTCCTCTCCAACTTGAACTCTAAAACTGCACTCACTTTTGCCCGCCCGGGCTATCTAAAACTCCTAGGTAGGCATCGTCCAACCACCTGGTTCTGCCCTCTGGTGTGTCTATCAAGCCCTGAGGGGGGTGACTAGGGTTTTAAGGTTGGCTGTGTGTTACCTGTGAGGGAAGGGTGTAATGAGGGGCCCTATCTGTGACTACCTGGCCCGGCCAGGGCGTCACATTTTGATATGCGATCTGATGTGTGTGAGTGTGTCAGCCAGAATCAGGGGAGGACTGCTGTGAAGCATACCTGCTGGAAGCGCCTGACAAAGATCGCAGGAGGACCTGGGAGCCATGCAGACATTCAGGGTCTGGTAAGTATGATTCTCCTGGGAAGGGGGTCTGCTTTTTTGGGGGGTAAACTTACTCCAACCGTGTTTCCCCAGAAATAAGACCTACCCGAAAATAAGCCCTAGCGTTTTTTTGGGGGCAAAAAAAGTATAAGACAGTGTCTTATTCTTGGAAAAACACGGTATGTAGAGCAATTGAAGATCTGTTTAAGGAGAACAACACTAACCATTATGAAGATATGTTCAGAATTACTTAACACAAAATACAGGCATCTCCCTAGGGCAGTGGTCCCCAACCTTTCTGAACTTGAGAGCCACATTCAGCTTTGAGAGAGGTTCAGAAGCCACATCCAGCTCTGGGAGAGGGTCAGAAGCCACATCCAGCTCTGAAGGGAGGGTCGGAAGCCACATCCAGCTCTTGGAGTGGGTCGGAAGCCACATCCTTACCAATTAGAAGATTGCAGATAGGATGCCACCAAAAGACAACCCACAGTTACCAGCAGTACTGCCTACTTGTTGGAGAGGCCTCTAGTCTGACTGCGAACTTCAGTCGTATTGTCCAGAGCAGACCTGGGTGGGTAATGTGGCGCCCCTGACCTGGTCAGGCACCACTGAGTACTGCACCCATGCTGGGGACAGTACAATACAGGTAATCCAGAAGGCTGACCGAGGTGTGACTACACAGGCGCATAGTGATCAGGTCTCACACATGTACCTTTGGGAGGACCCCTGGGGATCCCAGGAGGGGGCAAAGCCTTCACCTCCACTGGAATAGTGGAGGGGGCCAAAAGCCTCCATCTCCACTCAAGGGGTGTGGTAAGAGAGCCTGGTTGCTAGGTGGCGTAGGCAAGAACAGGAGAGGAGGAGCAGTGAGCCGGTTTAGTGCAGAGTCCAGGGAGCTCCGAGGAGAGCAGACCCCTGGGGCTGTTGCAGTCTAACAGCGCCCGCGCAGTGGCTACCGACGGGGGAGAACGGTCACCTAGGAGTGCTACCCGAAATCCATCTTCAGCTAAAGAGAGAGCACGGAGTGGGAAGTAAGGAGACTGCTAGGGAGTACCAGGCCCAAACGGGCGGCAGATCCCGGAGCGGGGATAGATCTACCTTTCCTCGCTAAACCTGCCGGTGTGGGGCCCTCAAAGCCCACACCACAACACCCAAAAGCCGCAGCCACGTAGCCACAGTTAGGGCCCATAGTTCACAGGAGGCAAGCAGCTGGAGTGATCTGGTCCAGGCGACAAGCAAACGGCAACTGAAGGGGAGAGAGGCTTCAGCAACTTCCCTGGGTGACCCCCATAGGGACTAAAAGTCGGGGTTACCCCAAACCACTAAGGGCTAAGGAAGGCGAGTCGGTAGTCACCATCATAAGTCAGCCTGAAGGATACCTGGTTCCAGCCTGGTTCATCCCAGCTACGCCCGGGTTACTCACCCTGCCATCAACTGTGAGTAAAACCCCTGAAAGACATCCTGCTTGTGTGGAGTTATTCTGCGCCTTGTGGTTCTACACACCCACACAGGGCCCTGGGGCTTGCCTCACTCTCAGGAGGCTATTACAACTGACTGCACCCACCATCAGCCCCAGGCGTCCCTCAACATGCAGTGGCGGTCCCCACTGACCGCAATTCTGAGAGTGGCGTCACGACAATCCTACAAGAAGGTTTCCTACCTGTGACCAGACTGAGCCAGTGGAGTCCCTGAAGGTAATGCACCGGCACAGCGTTCTCGGGGCTTCACATCTGGCGTCACGAACAGGATAAGGACTAGACCTGTTCAGACAGGTGACCATGTGCCTGGGCGGTCCGCTTGAAAAAGTGGAAGCGCCGCCATATTGCCACCATGAAAAGCGCGCTGAAAAACAACAGCAGCCCGCGCTGGGAGAAGTTACCGCCCACGAAGAGGTGTGGCTACCCAGAGATCCCCTGCAGAGTTCTGACCTCGCTTGTGAAGAGAGCGGAAGCGTCCAGAGACGGCGGAACGGAAAAGAAGCCAGCAGCTTGTTGTTAGAGAAAATGGCGTCTGAATGCAGAGACCCAGAGCCAGGCTCCGCTGCCTGGTGGTGTCGGGAGCTTGCCGAGTTCTGCGAACAACTGGAAGCCAGGATCGGAAGGCAGATCAGAGAGGGACGTGCGGAGTTCCTGGGGATGACCGCGGCGGTTCAGGCCTATGAGGGGAGAGCCGCGCGCCGAGTGCCAGACCGGACGGCGACGACTCAGACCCCGATGCTGCCACCGATGGGTGAGTCCAGTGATGCCCCTGCCAGCGCGAGTGCCCCGACCCCTGCTGCCACGCCCGCGGTCCCTGAAGAGGCGTCCGGCGCGGCGACGCTGAAGCAGGCCGCAGCCACGCCAGGTGCAGCCCGCCAAGCCCAGGCCGACGCAGCGATGCCCTGCTCGGCCCACCAAGACCCGGTCCCTGCAACAACGCCCAGCCCGGCCCGCAAAGATCCGGCTGCCGCCGCGACCCTAATCCACGCCGCAGGTGTGACGCTGACCCAGGCCGCTGCCATGCTAGGCCCGGCCCGCCAAGCCCAGACCGCGGCAGCAACGCCCAGTCCGTCCCGCCAAGCACCGGCCACGGTAGCGATGCCCGCTAAGGCTCCGGCTGCGACAGAAACGCCCATCCAGGCCGCCGCCATGCCAGGCGCGGCCCGCCAAGACCAGGCCGCCGCCATGCCAGGCGCGGCCCGCCAAGACCAGGCCGCCGCCATATCGGGCGCGGCCCGCCAAGAAAAGACAGACGTACCATTGTTTACCCCGGCCTGCAAGGCCAGAGCAGACACCGCTCTCCAGTCTAAGGAAGTCCCTGCTAGGAAGTCCCTGGTAGGTGAGGACCCCGCATACTGGCAGCTGAAGGCTGACCTGGAGGCCAAGTTCCCACAGGAGATGGTGGACCGGTACATGCTCCCTCCGCATACCCCCAAGACGACTCCTGCAGCAACCATGCCAAAGAGATCCCCGCCTGGGCCGGCTGAAGAGCACCCATCCCCAGCACTGCCACCACCGGAGTGCTCAGCAGAACTAAGGGGGAGGGGAGGCCAGGAAGCTGAGGAGCTGACTCAGGAGCCACCAGCAATGGATCCATGCCCAGAGCCGGAGATGTTGCCATATTCCCGCTGGGATGAAGAAGACCTAACACCGTCTGCTGAAGAAGATCTGCCCAAAAGCCTCACCTGGGAGCTTGTAAGCTGTACCTCGCAGAATCCAGTCCACAAGACACGGCGCCGTAATAGAACCCAGTCTTTCCCTGCACCGCAGTCCCCAGAGCAGAGAGATGAAATAACGGCCAGAGACCTAGAGGAGAAACGGTTCCTGAGAAGAGCCAAAGCCCAGGTCAGAGGACCCCTTTGTCGAGGAGTAGTGGAAGATTTTAGCCTAAAATCAGGATACGGCTTCATCGTAGCACCTGGTATGAAAGAAGGCATTTTTGTCAATAGAAGAGACGTGAGAGCTCATTTGCCCAGAGGACATCCTGGAAGGAACCTAAGGATGGGAGACACAGTGCAGTTTACCATGCATCAAGGAGAAAGAGGCTGGTATGCCCTAGATGTCACGCCATGTCCTAAAGAAAAAGAAACAGACACAGACGAAGAAAGAGGTCAAGAAAGCAGCAGGTGCCGCAGCCCTACAGGCCCAAGCCCTGGTGAGGAGGAATCTGCATAAAGTAAAGTACACCAAGTTATCAGTTTGACCAGTTTGAAAGTTTGCAACGTTTTCAAGTTTAAGCAATGTGCCCACATAAACTAATGTGAGAAATGAACCTTAAGGCTATGAACTGGCTATAGCCACAAACTCTCGCAGTGTAAATAGTTACACCAGAGGGCACCATCACCACCAGAGCCAGCCTGTTTAGGGGCTTGGCTCGTCTGCAACCAGGGAGCACGTCCGTATATAGGGCCTTGGCTCACCTGCAACCAGAGAGCATGCCTGTTTATGGGGCCTGGCTCTCCACCACAAAGAGGGTACCTGGTCAGCACCAACTGTGAAGGCCGCCTCTGGATCCTGCCAGAAGTGGCTGAAGGCGCGGCTTCACCAGGCCAGGTATGCCCTGAAGACCACCAGCCCATGAAAGCCGCCTCTACATCCTGCCAGAAGTGGCTGAAGGCGCGGCCAACAGGAGAGGCAGATTGGAGGAAAGGTCTGGGGAAACGGATGGCCCAGACCTGGTTACCAAAAGGACCGGTGACCTGCCTCCTGAAAGGGTTTGGGTGGGTTAACGGACTTGTGGGTGGAGGGTGGTGATGTATGGTACCTGGTGGTTTTAAATGTTTTACCATGTTTTTAATGTTTTATGCATTTTAAAATGTTGTCTTGCAGCCCGAGGACGTGCTAGTGATAACTAAGGGGGAATGTGGCGCCCCTGACCTGGTCAGGCACCACTGAGTACTGCACCCATGCTGGGGACAGTACAATACAGGTAATCCAGAAGGCTGACCGAGGTGTGACTACACAGGCGCATAGTGATCAGGTCTCACACATGTACCTTTGGGAGGACCCCTGGGGATCCCAGGAGGGGGCAAAGCCTTCACCTCCACTGGAATAGTGGAGGGGGCCAAAAGCCTCCATCTCCACTCAAGGGGTGTGGTAAGAGAGCCTGGTTGCTAGGTGGCGTAGGCAAGAACAGGAGAGGAGGAGCAGTGAGCCGGTTTAGTGCAGAGTCCAGGGAGCTCCGAGGAGAGCAGACCCCTGGGGCTGTTGCAGTCTAACAGCGCCCGCGCAGTGGCTACCGACGGGGGAGAACGGTCACCTAGGAGTGCTACCCGAAATCCATCTTCAGCTAAAGAGAGAGCACGGAGTGGGAAGTAAGGAGACTGCTAGGGAGTACCAGGCCCAAACGGGTGGCAGATCCCGGAGCGGGGATAGATCTACCTTTCCTCGCTAAACCTGCCGGTGTGGGGCCCTCAAAGCCCACACCACAACACCCAAAAGCCGCAGCCACGTAGCCACAGTTAGGGCCCATAGTTCACAGGAGGCAAGCAGCTGGAGTGATCTGGTCCAGGCGACAAGCAAATGGCAACTGAAGGGGAGAGAGGCTTCAGCAACTTCCCTGGGTGACCCCCATAGGGACTAAAAGTCGGGGTTACCCCAAACCACTAAGGGCTAAGGAAGGCGAGTCGGTAGTCACCATCATAAGTCAGCCTGAAGGATACCTGGTTCCAGCCTGGTTCATCCCAGCTACGCCCGGGTTACTCACCCTGCCATCAACTGTGAGTAAAACCCCTGAAAGACATCCTGCTTGTGTGGAGTTATTCTGCGCCTTGTGGTTCTACACACCCACACAGGGCCCTGGGGCTTGCCTCACTCTCAGGAGGCTATTACAACTGACTGCACCCACCATCAGCCCCAGGCGTCCCTCAACCTGCAGTGGCGGTCCCCACTGACCGCAATTCTGAGAGTGGCGTCACGACAATCCTACAAGAAGGTTTCCTACCTGTGACCAGACTGAGCCAGTGGAGTCCCTGAAGGTAATGCACCGGCACAGCGTTCTCGGGGCTTCACAGTAAGATAACTAAGGCCCACTGTGCCATCGCAGTGGGTAACCATGCACGCACCTCACAGCAGTTTGGCGCCAAAATATTAGACTGAAGCAGAGCCTGTAGCTAGTTTAGATAGGCATAGTTACTGTGTCAGGCCGCAATTACTGCCACCATTATTGTTTGGTACCACTGTTTTCATAACTAAGTCATCTAACTCTTCGTCAGTGAGGCTTCTGTGTGGACCACAACGATCTCACTTACACTTACAGTAGTTGTTGCCAAGGCCTTTCACAGACTTTAGGCCATATTTGGGCACATCTAGGAGGGAACTTGTGAAGATCAATAAAAGTATGTGCTATTTGTTTACGTTGTTATATTCCATTTCTGGCTAAGCAGCCATTGTATATTATAATTTGCTCGATTATTAATGGAGAATCTGAGGAAGGACTCTCCATCAAAGTTCACTGTAGTTATATTGGGATAGGGGAATAGTTAGTTGAGGATTAGAGTGAATTTATTGTAAGTTTGCAAACTGTTGTGCTGTACCGCAGGCTGCTCATATAACACACCCATTTAACTGTTTCAGGTTAAACGTTATTAATAGGTAGTTGGCGGTCGGATTATCCGGGCACACCTGTAGGTAATACATAGTGTATATACTGTAGTTGATCCATATTGTAGGGCCCAACGCTAAACAGCACAAGGGTCTTGGCCTTTTGGCTGACTGTCTGTGGCGTTTCCCTTAGTGTTTTCCTTGATTTTAGTTTTGTTCTGTTACATATTGAAGAAGTAAATTTTAGTTGGTTGATCTAGTGTTGGAGCTGTTTATTTCCCATTTGTGACATCACTGTATCCTAAAGAGCCCACCCTGGTACACGAATTACAACTATATCTGGAGACCTGCTCTTTAGAGCTGTTTGGTAATGCAGTAAGCTGGTAGACAGCCGCGAGCAACACATCACAGGCCCACAAGCCACATGTGGCTTCCGAGCCACGAGTTGGGAACCCCTGCATTATTTCTCACTTTTTAATGACTTACAGCAAAAATTTTGTGGAGAATTTGTCTGTAACAAATCGAAAATGTCATCAAGTACAGCAAACCTGTTATTCAGAACATCACATATAATTCATGTTAGCATGATTTTTAGTACTTAGCAAATAATTAGCAAATTTGGAGCTTAGGAGAAATGGTTTTCAATAGTTTTAAAGCACTCCTAAGGCTTGTTCCCACTAAGGATTTTCCATGCAATACAAAGCACACTAGATGATGGTGCTTGCTGCGCTATTACATAAATAAGAACGAGCCATGTGGTTCCCTCGGGACATCAAAACCTGCTTGGTTCTTAATGTAGATTATAAGAATCTGAACAAAGGGGAAAACCATAAGAAAAAGGCCAAGCAAATATGAGCCTGAAGGTGTAAACGTGCTCTTCATTTTTCTGTTGGGAATCTAGGACTAATGCATAGCAGAATACACATACAAAATGCTGCAAAACTGAAGAACCTAAATTTCCCGCAATGGCTTAAGGTGGCTTTACACACTGCAACATCGCAAACGACATCGCTGTAACGTCACCGGTTTTGTGACGTAATAGCGACCTCCCCAGCGACATTGCAGTGTGTGAAACACATCAGCGACCTGGCCCCTGCTGTGAAGTTGCTGATCGCTACAAATCGCTCAGGACCATTCTTTGGTCCTTTGTTTCCCGCTGTGCAGCATGATCGCTAGAAAGTCTCAGTGTGTAAAGGGGACTTAAATGTGCAGGCAGCAGGAGTCGGCTTCTGCGGACACTGATAACCACGGTAAACATCGGGTAACCAAGAAGCCCTGTCCTTGGTTACCCGATATTTACCTTTGTCACCAGCCTCCGCCGCTCTCACTGTCAGTGCCGGCTCCTGCTCCTTGCACGTGTAGCAGAGTACACATCGGGTAATTAACCCCATGTGTGCTGTAACTAGGAGAGCAGGTAGCCAGCGCTAAGCAGTGTGCGCGGCTCCCTGCTCTCTGCACGTGTAGCTACAGCACACATCGGCTAATTAACCCGATGTGTACTGTAGCTAGGAGAGCAGGGAGCCAGCGCTAAGCAGTGTGTGCTGCTCCCTGCTCTCTGCACGTGTAGCTGCGTGCGCTGGTAACCAAGGTAAATATCGGGTTGGTTACCCGATATTTACCTTAGTTACCAAGCGCAGCATCGCTTCAGTGCGTCGCTGCTGGCTGGTGGGCTGGTCACTGGTTGCTGGTGACAGCTCACCAGCAACCCATGTAGCGATGCTCCAGCGATCCCTGCCAGGTCAGGTTGCTGGTGGGATCGCTGGAGCGTCTGACTGTGTGACCTCTCACCAGCAACCTCCTAGCAACTTACCAGCGATCCCTATCAGGTTGGGATCGCTGGTGGGATCGCTGAAAGTCTCAGTGTGTAAAGGGGCCTTTAGAAGAAATCTCATGAGGTCAATACTGGAAGATTAGATCACTAAGGACTTTAATCACGTAGATTAGGTTGTTGGTGCTGATTTACTTAGTTTTTTTGTAATGCTATGGAAAATTGTCAATGCTGGTGTGCAATATGCTACCAACATTTGTAAAGTTGACTTTGCCTTCCTTCAAAATATACGATAAGAGCTGCAGGGATTCCACTACTACAGAGAACTCAGAGGTCACATTCAAACTTGTTTTTTATGACCAGGGATGTCATAGTGTCATTGATAACTGACACCGCTCTTAGAAACATGACACTGATACTGCATGACCTCTAAATGCTGCTTGAGTTTAGTCATGTAGCAATCTTAAGCCATCATTTATGGATCACAGTCAGAACTGATTGTTTATTTGTACACACAGTTTCCACCATAAGTACCCCAGCCTACTACCATAGGTGCATGCCACAGGTGTCCATTTAAAAGACTCTCAGCTGCTGCTTACCTTTCGAATTTTTGGGACGGTTCCTGAAGTAGTGGTGGGCTTCTGTCATGTCTCCTAAGAGAAATGCAAGGCATTTCTCCCAAAGCAGGACACAAGGAGATGTTTTCTCAAGGTGAGTGCCTCCCATATACAGTATGTGTATATTACTACTGAATAACCGTTAGCTACATAGGGATGAATGCCGCACTACCCTGAGGAGGAGACAGTCAATAGATCGTCAAAGTGATTTATTTCTACGCATTTCAAAGAGAACCCCTCTCATTCTTCAGGAGATAACACATCTTTGATTTCTCCTGAAGAAGGAGAGGGGTTCTCTCTGAAACGCGTAGAAATAAATCACTCTGATGACCTATTGATTGTCTCCTCCTCATGGCAGCGCAACAATTATCCCTATCTAGCTAACGGTTATCCTCTATTCCACGTGGGGCCACAGCAGCCGTGATATACAAGCGTCTATAGTTAGCTGTAACTTATATAAATAACGGCATAACCATCAGCATGTTCATAAGGATATATCAATATATTATATATGTAAATCCTAAATTGCAAATAAGGACTACTAAATATGGACCAAATCGCTAAAAGGTTACAAGACAGGCAAAGAGAGAGGCGATCAATTGGTACAAAAATTATTTTTATTCACAATAATAGCATACAGGTGAAAGGATGGGAGGCAAAAAGCGATTTACATCACCACAGTGTAAGGTGATAATATTTAGTAATAAACTGGCTAACAAATGGTGCATAGAGGTATGTGTGTTAAGCCCATGCTGCCGTGTACAGCACCAATATCCTTTATATCCATATCGCTGTCACATCAGCAACATGGGGTCAACACAGCACATGCCATACACGAACAAATAATCAAACACATATGTTCATATCAGTATCATGCTGCTATGTCCATGTAAGCATTTATTCATTTTTCCATGATCACAATAATTCCGATCATAGAATATAACCTGGCGCTACGATAAAGACACATATGTCAGGGATTAATAGATTACACCATAGAGAAGGCTCATGACCAGTGTGTAGATAAAACTGTCCATAAGGGACTACACATAAGCCAACATTGCATATCTATATATTTAAATGGAAACCCATGAGTACACCTCAAACATCACCACATAATCACATGCAGAGAAAAAATTATATATCTAGCATAAGATTATAAGAGGTGTCTCACAGGTAATCCATTAACTGATTGCGTTCAGATAGAGAGCCAACACCATTCCCTTATATGTCAACCAAAAAGGCGCAGTCAATTGCAGCACACATAGCACGCCAGGATACCATAGACACAGCCATACATTTATCGGTACTCATACAAAAGTGCAGAGAATAGAAAAAATGCAACGCCAGCCATAAAACAACGTGGATAACATTACCTAGATGATAATAAACACTGTGATGGTAATGCGCCCGATGCGCATTTCGGTGTGTACCTTCGTCAGGGGGCGTGACCGGAAAGGAAAGGGGGTGCCGTTTAAAAAGGCCTCAATCCCCAGCTGATTGGGCAGCCATCATGACGCATCCGAAGCCGGCCGGGCGGAAGTCCCGCCTCACAGACGCGTCATGGCCACAGAGAACGCCGGGTAAGAAAACCAGCGTTCCCGTAGCCATAGAGACGCGCCCGGGAGACAGAGAAATCCAGAGCCGGCGACGCATGCGTAGACAACCCAACCAGGTGGGGAAAGACAGAAATACTTTATATGGATCATAACCAATAATACATAATCCTTCATCAGTGATATTAGGAATCTCATAATAGGAGAGAGCTCGATATAATTTAAGCCCCATAGGGCAGTAATATAAACGCCATAACAATCTGTACCAAGATAATTAAAGCACATAAAGTGTTATATACACATCTATCAAAGCTGCATATACATCATTTCAGAGTAAACCAATATATAGATGAAAACATGTAAAAAGGCATACCATAGAAAATCAATGCATATACAGCATATTCACATAGATTCCATGCGGCCACATAAGAGCCACACATGTATACATGATTCCATTTATGTTACAGCAAGAATCAACGACAACGTCCCATGTGATGTAAACTAGCAATTATACAATACAAGATATTTATTGAAGAAAAACATATATTCTTGATCTTGCATTTCAGGGCGTCAGTTCTAAGTCCACAGTCACATATAAGGAAATATTTCAAAAATAACGAGCCACTCCAAGATATTGTCACATACTGAAAATAGGCCTGCAGGTGAAAATAAAAAATTAAAAACAATTAAAAACAAACCAAAAAACACCCAACTCTAAAGAAATGAAGTGAAGCTCATGCTTTCATTTAGTCCCTGGGGCTGGACAGTCCGCAGGCGCCAGATCCATTGAGTCTCCAGTCTTGCTAACCGCTGACTAATAAACCCACCACGAATGTCAACGTCTAACCTATCAATTCCACGCACCAAAAACTTGGCTGAATCACATTCATGAAACTGCTTAAAGTGCCGTGGAATGGTCTTTAACGTTGACACATCAACATGATCACGTGCGGCCTCTATCCCCAAAATGTGCTCACGAACCCGAACCTTGAGCTGGCGGGTCGTGAGCCCAATATAGATCTTAGGGCAAGGGCATAGGCCATAATATATCACGGACTTAGACTCACACGTGATCCTCTTAATGATCTTAAAGTTTTTAGTAAATGAGGAATCACAGAAGTCATCAGTCCGCGATACATTAGGACACGCGACACACTTACCGCATGGGAAGCAGCCGCCCCTAGCAGTAGATGTATTGAAGAAGACTGGAGTCATGGTGTTAACATGGAGACTGCGGACCAAATGGTCCTTAAGATTCTTAGCTCTCCGTATAGTAATCTGTGGCCTCTTGGGCAAGATTTTAGCCAACGTTGGGTCTGCTTGTAAAATAGGCCAGGATTTGGTAAGTGCCTCCCGTATAGCGGCATGTTGGTTACAATAGCTGGTGATAAACCTGACGGTAGTATCACCATCTCTTGGTTTGCTGGAATACAGCAACTGATTCCTGGAAGAATATTTTGCTCTATGATAGGCCCGCTTGATCATACGTCTACTATAACCTCTTTCGAGGAATCGTTTAGTCAATTCAGCCGCCTGCATTTCGAAGTCTCCGTCACTGGAACATAATCTTCGAATGCGTAGGAACTGGCCAGTAGGCACAGAGCCTATCATATGTGGTGGATGGAAGGATGACGCATGGAGTAGAGTGTTGGTCGCTGTAGATTTGCGATGTAAATTTGACTGTAAAAAGTCATCAGAATCCCTGTATACCAGCACATCCAGAAACGCGATGGAATCGGTAGAGCATTGATAAGTCAGACGGATGTTACGAGCGTTGGAGTTCAATTCCCTGATAAAGACCAAAAGAAAATCAAAACTTCCCTGCCAGATGAGGAAAATGTCGTCGATGTACCGGGTCCATAGGAGGACCCGGCCCATCGACGACTCCAAATCTGACAGGGGGAGGTCCCTCTCCCACAGCCCCAGGAACAGATTTGCATACGCCGGCGCAAAGGCCGCGCCCATTGCTGTACCCTGGAGCTGGAGATAGAAGGACCCCTTAAAAACGAAAAAATTATGCGTAAGGGAGAACTCCAACACCCGCAACACCAAGTCAACAAATTTAGATGATAGATTGCTCATACTCAGATAAAACCTTACAGCCTCAATTCCATCAGCGTGTCGGATACTAGTATACAGGGATTCCACATCGCACGATACCAACAAAGAGTCATCCCCCACATACAATCCATCAATACGCTTAAGAAAATCACCAGTATCCTGAATAAAGGACGGAAGGCTTCTCACAAGCGGCTGAAGCTGACTATCGAGCCATCTATTTACATTCTCCAGGAAATTGCCGTTACCCGAAATAATCGGGCGGCCGGGGGGCGAGGACGCATCCTTATGCAGCTTGGGAAGTAGATATAATGTAGCAATCCTAGGCTCGGACACAATCAAAGCTGATGCCAACTCAGGGGAAATAACACAGTCATCTTTGGCCATATATACAATCTTTTTAAGCTCTTCTGTATATTTAGCAAGAGGATTGAATGTCAACTTGCGATAACAAACCGCATCACGCAATTGGCGAAATGCCTCCTTCTCGTACGCGGATACAGGCCATATGACTATGTTACCCCCCTTGTCGGCAGGCTTGATTGTAATGTCCGACATCTGTTGCAGTTCTTTTAGACGTATACGTTCCATTTTGGACAGATTATCCCCTCTCACATGACCCGGCAGACTCTCAAATGCTTTTGACACTACCTGCACAAAAAGATCAATATGTGCACATCACAGTGTTTATTATCATCTAGGTAATGTTATCCACGTTGTTTTATGGCTGGCGTTGCATTTTTTCTATTCTCTGCACTTTTGTATGAGTACCGATAAATGTATGGCTGTGTCTATGGTATCCTGGCGTGCTATGTGTGCTGCAATTGACTGCGCCTTTTTGGTTGACATATAAGGGAATGGTGTTGGCTCTCTATCTGAACGCAATCAGTTAATGGATTACCTGTGAGACACCTCTTATAATCTTATGCTAGATATATAATTTTTTCTCTGCATGTGATTATGTGGTGATGTTTGAGGTGTACTCATGGGTTTCCATTTAAATATATAGATATGCAATGTTGGCTTATGTGTAGTCCCTTATGGACAGTTTTATCTACACACTGGTCATGAGCCTTCTCTATGGTGTAATCTATTAATCCCTGACATATGTGTCTTTATCGTAGCGCCAGGTTATATTCTATGATCGGAATTATTGTGATCATGGAAAAATGAATAAATGCTTACATGGACATAGCAGCATGATACTGATATGAACATATGTGTTTGATTATTTGTTCGCGTATGGCATGTGCTGTGTTGACCCCATGTTGCTGATGTGACAGCGATATGGATATAAAGGATATTGGTGCTGTACACGGCAGCATGGGCTGTATCCGCGTACGAGAAGGAGGCATTTCGCCAATTGCGTGATGCGGTTTGTTATCGCAAGTTGACATTCAATCCTCTTGCTAAATATACAGAAGAGCTTAAAAAGATTGTATATATGGCCAAAGATGACTGTGTTATTTCCCCTGAGTTGGCATCAGCTTTGATTGTGTCCGAGCCTAGGATTGCTACATTATATCTACTTCCCAAGCTGCATAAGGATGCGTCCTCGCCCCCCGGCCGCCCGATTATTTCGGGTAACGGCAATTTCCTGGAGAATGTAAATAGATGGCTCGATAGTCAGCTTCAGCCGCTTGTGAGAAGCCTTCCGTCCTTTATTCAGGATACTGGTGATTTTCTTAAGCGTATTGATGGATTGTATGTGGGGGATGACTCTTTGTTGGTATCGTGCGATGTGGAATCCCTGTATACCAGTATCCGACACGCTGATGGAATTGAGGCTGTAAGGTTTTATCTGAGTATGAGCAATCTATCATCTAAATTTGTTGACTTGGTGTTGCGGGTGTTGGAGTTCTCCCTTACGCATAATTTTTTCGTTTTTAAGGGGTCCTTCTATCTCCAGCTCCAGGGTACAGCAATGGGCGCGGCCTTTGCGCCGGCGTATGCAAATCTGTTCCTGGGGCTGTGGGAGAGGGACCTCCCCCTGTCAGATTTGGAGTCGTCGATGGGCCGGGTCCTCCTATGGACCCGGTACATCGACGACATTTTCCTCATCTGGCAGGGAAGTTTTGATTTTCTTTTGGTCTTTATCAGGGAATTGAACTCCAACGCTCGTAACATCCGTCTGACTTATCAATGCTCTACCGATTCCATCGCGTTTCTGGATGTGCTGGTATACAGGGATTCTGATGACTTTTTACAGTCAAATTTACATCGCAAATCTACAGCGACCAACACTCTACTCCATGCGTCATCCTTCCATCCACCACATATGATAGGCTCTGTGCCTACTGGCCAGTTCCTACGCATTCGAAGATTATGTTCCAGTGACGGAGACTTCGAAATGCAGGCGGCTGAATTGACTAAACGATTCCTCGAAAGAGGTTATAGTAGACGTATGATCAAGCGGGCCTATCATAGAGCAAAATATTCTTCCAGGAATCAGTTGCTGTATTCCAGCAAACCAAGAGATGGTGATACTACCGTCAGGTTTATCACCAGCTATTGTAACCAACATGCCGCTATACGGGAGGCACTTACCAAATCCTGGCCTATTTTACAAGCAGACCCAACGTTGGCTAAAATCTTGCCCAAGAGGCCACAGATTACTATACGGAGAGCTAAGAATCTTAAGGACCATTTGGTCCGCAGTCTCCATGTTAACACCATGACTCCAGTCTTCTTCAATACATCTACTGCTAGGGGCGGCTGCTTCCCATGCGGTAAGTGTGTCGCGTGTCCTAATGTATCGCGGACTGATGACTTCTGTGATTCCTCATTTACTAAAAACTTTAAGATCATTAAGAGGATCACGTGTGAGTCTAAGTCCGTGATATATTATGGCCTATGCCCTTGCCCTAAGATCTATATTGGGCTCACGACCCGCCAGCTCAAGGTTCGGGTTCGTGAGCACATTTTGGGGATAGAGGCCGCACGTGATCATGTTGATGTGTCAACGTTAAAGACCATTCCACGGCACTTTAAGCAGTTTCATGAATGTGATTCAGCCAAGTTTTTGGTGCGTGGAATTGATAGGTTAGACGTTGACATTCGTGGTGGGTTTATTAGTCAGCGGTTAGCAAGACTGGAGACTCAATGGATCTGGCGCCTGCGGACTGTCCAGCCCCAGGGACTAAATGAAAGCATGAGCTTCACTTCATTTCTTTAGAGTTGGGTGTTTTTTGGTTTGTTTTTAATTGTTTTTAATTTTTTATTTTCACCTGCAGGCCTATTTTCAGTATGTGACAATATCTTGGAGTGGCTCGTTATTTTTGAAATATTTCCTTATATGTGACTGTGGACTTAGAACTGACGCCCTGAAATGCAAGATCAAGAATATATGTTTTTCTTCAATAAATATCTTGTATTGTATAATTGCTAGTTTACATCACATGGGACGTTGTCGTTGATTCTTGCTGTAACATAAATGGAATCATGTATACATGTGTGGCTCTTATGTGGCCGCATGGAATCTATGTGAATATGCTGTATATGCATTGATTTTCTATGGTATGCCTTTTTACATGTTTTCATCTATATATTGGTTTACTCTGAAATGATGTATATGCAGCTTTGATAGATGTGTATATAACACTTTATGTGCTTTAATTATCTTGGTACAGATTGTTATGGCGTTTATATTACTGCCCTATGGGGCTTAAATTATATCGAGCTCTCTCCTATTATGAGATTCCTAATATCACTGATGAAGGATTATGTATTATTGGTTATGATCCATATAAAGTATTTCTGTCTTTCCCCACCTGGTTGGGTTGTCTACGCATGCGTCGCCGGCTCTGGATTTCTCTGTCTCCCGGGCGCGTCTCTATGGCTACGGGAACGCTGGTTTTCTTACCCGGCGTTCTCTGTGGCCATGACGCGTCTGTGAGGCGGGACTTCCGGCCGGCCGGCTTCGGATGCGTCATGATGGCTGCCCAATCAGCTGGGGATTGAGGCCTTTTTAAACGGCACCCCCTTTCCTTTCCGGTCACGCCCCCTGACGAAGGTACACACCGAAATGCGCATCGGGCGCATTACCATCACAGTGTTTATTATCATCTAGGTAATGTTATCCACGTTGTTTTATGGCTGGCGTTGCATTTTTTCTATTCTCTGCACTTTTGTATGAGTACCGATAAATGTATGGCTGTGTCTATGGTATCCTGGCGTGCTATGTGTGCTGCAATTGACTGCGCCTTTTTGGTTGACATATAAGGGAATGGTGTTGGCTCTCTATCTGAACGCAATCAGTTAATGGATTACCTGTGAGACACCTCTTATAATCTTATGCTAGATATATAATTTTTTCTCTGCATGTGATTATGTGGTGATGTTTGAGGTGTACTCATGGGTTTCCATTTAAATATATAGATATGCAATGTTGGCTTATGTGTAGTCCCTTATGGACAGTTTTATCTACACACTGGTCATGAGCCTTCTCTATGGTGTAATCTATTAATCCCTGACATATGTGTCTTTATCGTAGCGCCAGGTTATATTCTATGATCGGAATTATTGTGATCATGGAAAAATGAATAAATGCTTACATGGACATAGCAGCATGATACTGATATGAACATATGTGTTTGATTATTTGTTCGTGTATGGCATGTGCTGTGTTGACCCCATGTTGCTGATGTGACAGCGATATGGATATAAAGGATATTGGTGCTGTACACGGCAGCATGGGCTTAACACACATACCTCTATGCACCATTTGTTAGCCAGTTTATTACTAAATATTATCACCTTACACTGTGGTGATGTAAATCGCTTTTTGCCTCCCATCCTTTCACCTGTATGCTATTATTGTGAATAAAAATAATTTTTGTACCAATTGATCGCCTCTCTCTTTGCCTGTCTTGTTAGCTGTAACTTGCACAACTTTACAAGTTGAGCTCTCCCAGTTGATCACCCCCTTGGTAGCATCTGATAAGATGTACTGTGTTCCTGTCTTCATTTTTTTTTCCTATGTTAGTACTTTAGTAATGTAGAAGAGGAGTCTGTTTATAGCTTACTAAAAAGCATGACAAGGTGCTTCTGCTTCATAGTTTCCACCTCATACCAAGAGTTGATATCTACTTGTACTGAGCTTTCAGGGCTTTTCCAGGATAAAGTGTTTAAAAAAAAAATCACTTTCTATTCCAAGGTTTGTGTTTTGATGTGTAATGTATAATGTGTTTTTGTAATATAACTTTTTATACGCTTATGGATTACTATTCTCACTACAAATCATGTGATTCTCGGTCCCTTTACAGATAATCTGTTGGATAATTTACCATATATTATAGCATTTTTTCCTACTCGGGACTCTCACCATTGTTTGCATCATTATTGGTAATGGCCTGTATATTGACAAGCAGAATGATTGCCTAATAGAGCATGGAAGCTGTTTGAACCACACAGACACAGTATGAGCAACTGAGATTCAGAATGCCCATATGTCTCACACATGGGAACACATACATTGGGGTAATATCTGGGTTTGGGAAAATTAGGTTCATAATGTGCAGCATGGACATAATTTCACACAAAACCCCAAAAATGGGCAGGGCAAAATTGTTGGCACCCACAACTTAGGGGTACTTTACACGCTGTGACATCGCTAGCATTTGCTAGCGATGTCCAGCGCGATAGTACCTGCCCCCGTCGCACATGTGATATCTTGTGATTGCTGCCGTAGCGAATATTATCGCTACGGCAGCATCACACGCACATACCTGGTCGGCGATGTCGTGGTGACTGCAGAACAATCCCTCCTTCAAGGGGGAGGTGCATTCGGCGTCACCGCGACGTCACCGCAACGTCACTAAGCGGCCGGCCAATAGAAGCGGAGGGGCGGAGATGAGCAGGACATAACATCCCGCCCACCTTCTTCCTTCCGCATTGCCGGTGGACGCAGGTAAGGAGACGTTTGTTGTACCTGCAGTGTCACACACAGCGATGTGTGACACCGCTGGAGCAACAAACAACATCGTACCTGCAGCAGGAGTGACATTATGAAAATAAACGACGTGACACAGATCAGCGATTTTTAACTGTTTCACGCTCGTTCATCGTCGCTCCTATGATTTACACATTGCGATGTCACTACCGGCGCCGGATGTGCGTCACAACAACCGTGACCCCGACGATATTTCGGTAGTGATGTCGCAACGTGTAAAGTACCCCTTAATATTGGGTTGCACATCCTTTGGAATAAATAACTGCAATCAATTACTTCCTAAAAAAAAACAAGTTTTTTTACACTTCTCACCTGGAATTTTGGACCACTCTTGTTTTGCAAACTGCTTGAAGTCTCTCATATTTGAAGGGCGTCTTCTCCCAACAGCAATTTTACGATCTCTCCACAGGCGTTAAATGGGATTTAGATTCGGACTCATTGTTGGCCACTTCAGAACTCTCCCTTTTTTCACATCCATTTCTGTGTGCTTCTTTAAGTATGTTTGGGATCATTGTCCTGATAGAAAACTCATAACCTAGGACACAAATCCAGCTTTCTGACACTGGGCACTGCATTGCAATCCAAAATCTTTTGGTAATCTTCAGATTTCATGATGCCTTGCACACTATCAAGGTACTCAGTCAGAGGCAGCAAAACAACCTCTAACATCTTTGAACCTTCACTATATTTGACTTTAGCTACTGTGTTCTTTTCTTTGTAGGCCTCATTCCATTTCGGTAAACAGTAGAATGATGTGCTTTACCTAAAAGTGTTATTTTGGTCTCATTTGTCACCAATATGCTTTCCCAGAAGGATTTTGGCTTACATACATTTTGGCAAACTGCAGTTTAGCTTTTTTATTTCTCTGTGTCTGCAGTGAGGTCCTCCTGGTTCCCCGGCCATAGCATTTCATTTCATTCAAATGTCCACAGATAGTTCGCACTGACATAGATGCATCCTGGGACTGCAGGATGGCTTGAATTTCTTTGGAACTTGATTGGGGCTGCTTATCCATCCATCCATCCATCCAGACTATCTTATGTTGTAACCATTCATCAATTTTTCTCTACCAGCTACGTCAAGGGAAATTAGCTACAGTGCCATGGGTTGTAAACTTCTTGATTATGTTGTAGACCATGGATAAAGGAACATCAAGATCTCTGGAGATGGACTTGTACCTTAAGATTGTTATTTTCTAACAATTTTGTTCTCAAGTCCCCAGACATTTCTCTATTCCTCTTTCTGTTATGCATGCTTAGGTGGCACACACACCCATACAATGGAGAGATTGAGTCAACGTCTCCCTTTTTAATCTGGTCTCAGGTGTCATTTTCATATTGCCCACACCTGTTACTTGTCGCAGGTGAATTTGAAAAGTCATTACATGCTTGAAACAAACTTGTTTACAATTTTGGAAAGGTGCCAACAATTTTGTCAGGCCCGTTTTGGGGGTTTTGTGTGAAATTATCTTCAATTTGCCCTTTTTTGCCTCTAATTTTTTTTTAGTTTCCAATATACACAAAGGAAAAAACATGTGTATAACAAAATGTGTAATTGCAATCCTTTTCTGGGAGAAATACTTCACTTACTGAAACAATTTCAAGGGTGCCAACTCTTTCGGCCATGACTGTACACTAAAGGGCGCTTTACACGCAGCGACATCACTAGCAATGTCGCTCGTGAAAGCACCCGCCCCCGTCGTTTGTGCATCACCGGCAAATTGCTGCCCGTGGCGCACAATATCGCTAGTACCTGTCACACATACTTACCTTCCTAGCGACGTTGCTGTGGGCGGCGAACAGCCACTTTTCTAAGGGGACGGTTCGTGCGGCGTCACAGCGACGTCACACGGCAGGTGTCCAATAGAAGCGGAGGGGCGGAGAGCAGCTGCATTAAAGTCACACCCACCTCGTTGCCAGAGGACGCAGGTACGGTGTTGTTCGTCGTTCCTGTGGTGTCACGCGTAGTGATGTGTGCTGCCTCAGGAACACCGAACGACCTGCGTCCTAAACGAGCAACGACATTTGGGAAATGGACAACGTGTCAACAATCAACGATTTGGTAAGTATTTTGCATCTTTGGCGGTCGCTCGTACGTGTCACACGCAACGACGTTGCTAACGAGGCCGGATGTGCGTCATGAATTCCGTGACCCCCAACGACATCTTGTTAGCGATGTCGTTGCATGTAATGGGGCCTTAAGAAGCTAGCTCCTAATACCAGTTTATGATACTGATGACAGGGGAGAAATATCAGATCGTTGGAAGTCCAACACCTAGAGCTCCCACCAATTTGCTGTTTTGAGCTCCAGCAGATGTAAATAGCTGAGCTGCATTACAGAGAACCACCACTACACAGCTGTATTGTTTTGGCTCCATACACTATTTATATCCGACTGGAGATTGAAACAGCTCATTGGTGTGGGTGCCCCTAAACTTCCCATTGATTTGTCGCACCCCAATTGATAAAATGTTAATGATCAGTGCCGACACTGCTGGAATGGTGCACAGGAGGTGAATTTAAGTGTTATTATTTAACTTGTCCGAGTAGTGGATAACCCCTTTAAATCTCTGCTACACACTAATTGCAGTTCTGCCTGCGAAGGTGCCGAGTGAGATGTCAATCAAGGGTGAGTATAACCATGACTGGTCTGCCCAGATGACTGAAACTGTCGCCCACAACTGGTACCAAACTTCGCTCTTTGGCTCCCAGTCTCACTGACAACTGCAACTAGAACATAATCTAATGTTCTCTTAACGTATAGACAGTAATCTGTGAGGTCAGGTATCCCTTTCAAATCAATACCTACAGAGCAGCAGCTTTAACTGGTAAATTGATCAATTTGGTTGAATTGAAGAAAATATACAAAGTGATAGACATTTTAGCAGTGGTAGTAAAATGTGGAATCGTGCTGCCATAAACAGTACACTATGATGGTCCTGGACTACAACAAACACTTAAAAAAAAAAGGTATTGGCAATTTGCATATTTTTAGACATAGTAACTACCTAGCTTAGTATGAGATTTCCGCTTGTGATGAGATCATTTATCTTTACAAATCACTGATCTAAAGGGGTTCTCCACTACTAGGACAACTGCTTCTGCTTCCACTAGTTTCCCCCAGTTAAAATAAAAGACTCTGTACTCACCTTCAATTCTGCCGCCATACCAGCGCTGTAGGTAATCGCAGTTCGGGCTCACTTGACATTGTGACGTCACGCGAGTCCTGCATCAAACCATCGCCGGCTTTTCTCTCCCCATCTTTGGACAAAATTACCAAGCAACAGGAAGTGAGTGGCAGATGCAGTGTCACTTCCTGTTGATTGCTCATTTGGTCCCTAGGCAGGGAGAAAGAAGCTGGCAGTGATTGGACACAGGGCTCAGGTGATGTCACAATGTCACGTGAGACAGAAGCGCGATTACTGACACCGCTGAAATGGCGCCAGAACGGCAGGTGAGTACATGGTCTTTTATTTTAACTGGAGGAAATCAGAAGGGGTTTTCCTAGTAGTAGACAACCCCTTTAAATTGGTAATAACGTTTACATGGCCTAGATGTTTCAGTAACGTGCACTTCAAACTTGGAATTTTGCTACTTACACCAGGTTTATGTATAAGAAGATATACATTGTACTCTTTGCTGTGGGTAGGCTTGTTATCTGGGATGTCAGAGTCTGTAACATCTGACCTGTGTACCTCACCTGACACTTTCCTTTATCCTGTTCACAGTCATTGCCCAATGAAGGCACACGTCAATGATACAGCATTTCATCACCTCATGTCTACGGACTCCAGCACTTTGAACATACAAATATCAGTGACTTTTATACTAGTATAATCTTAGCCAAACAATAGGAATAAACAGGACCTGTGCCGTATATTTCTACACTCAGTAAATTGACTTTCGGTATTTTAATGCAATTTTTAACTAGCGTTAATTGACTTAGGGAACTTAAGGGACACTTTTGTAGGGCAGACTGGGACATCTTCGTCAGGGATCTACTTAGTAGCTAAATATGCCCGTTTTTTCAGGAGCCCAGCACATGGTGTGTAGGGGATAAAAGCGTTACAACAATCTGATTATAAAGTCTGTGGTCGCATTACCCTTGTACAGGGGACAATATAAAGCAAATTAGCTCTGCGTGTACAGAACTATCTGATCACTCCATTTTCAGGCAGCGAATCATGCAACTAAATGACTTAATCACCTTAGGAAGAAAATCCGCTTATTTGGAAAAATGTCACGTGTGAAAAGTCTTGCTGCGAAAGACGGGATGTGAGTCCCATACATAAACCTACATGGGCAGACATTAACAACTTCCCAGGAAAAAATGTCCCTTACCTGCAGTGACAGTGATAATCTACAGGTAAATACCATGTTAAGGCTACGTTCTCATACAGCGTTTTTGCAGCATTTTTTTTATGCAAATGAAAAGCTGTTTTTTACAGAAAAAGTTATGAGAATTCAGAAATCTTATTCTTTGTTTTGTTTTTTTTTTCTTTTTCTGTCTGAATTTGAGACCGGCAGCGTTTTTTGAAATCTGCAGAACGTCGATTGTGTCGGCATTTTTTTTTTCATCCATTGAATGCAATGAAAAAGTGAAAAAAATGCAACAAAAGTCTTTGCAGCATTTTTGGTGGAAAAAAAAACATTATTAAAAGGGAACCTGTCACCAGATTTGGTGACTATAAGCTGTGGCGACCACCAGTGGGCTCTTATATACAGCATACTAACATACTGTATATAAGAGCCCTGGCCGCTCTGTATAACATAAAAATGATTTTATAATACTCACCTAGGGGGGGCTGTCCGGTCTCATGGGTGTCGATGCTCTCCGGTCTCATGGGTGTCGATGCTCTCCGGTCCGATGGGTGTTGCTGCTCTCCGGTCCGATGGGTGTCGCTGCTCTCCGGTCCGATGGGTGTCGCTGCTCTCCGGTCCGATGGGTGTCTCTGCTCTCCGGTCCGATGGGTGTCGCTGCTCTCCGGTCCGATGGGTGTCGCTGCTCTCCGGTCCGATGGGTGTCGCTGCTCTCCGGTGCGATGCATGTCGCTGCTCTCCGGTGCGATGCGTGTTGCTGCTCTCCGGTCCGATTGGGTGTTGCTGCTCTCCGGTCCGGCGCCTCCTTTCTGCGGCGATCGCCATCCCCCTTTGACCCAACCCAGTATGGATGATGTGTCCTACATCATCCACACAAGCTGGTATTGCAGTCCTACACAGGCACGCTTTGATCTGCCCTGCTAAGGGCAGATCAAAGTACTGTAATGCTCAGGTGCGAGGAAAGGTGAAAGATCGACGACTCATGCGTGCTACGATACTTTGATTTGCCCTGAGCAAGGCAGACCAAAGCACACCTGTGCAGGACAGCAATGCCAGCTTGAGTGGATGACGTAGGACATGTCACGCATACTGGACTGGGTCGAAGGAGGACGGCAATCGCAGCAGAGAGGAGGCGCCGAACCGGAGAATAGCTACGCCCAACGGACCGGACCGACGTCTATGTGAGTAATATAAAAGTGATTTTTACGTTCTACAGAGCGTCCTCGGCTGTATTCTGAAATACTGTATATAAGAGATTAATGGTGGTGGCTGCAGCTTATAGTCACCAAATCTGGGGACAGGTTCCCTTTAAACATGCACTGTAGACAAAGCCCACCAGTAACCCGCACCAAAAACACTGTACAAAACGGGCGCACAGCGTTTTTACTGCCAAGACAGCAGGTTTTGGCTTCAGGAAAAAAAAAATCAAAAACGCTGTGTGTGAACGTAGCAATAAGGCGGGCTTTGCACGTTGCGACATCGCAAGCCGCATCGCAAGTCCCCGCCCCCGTCGCAGGTACGATATCTTGTGATAGCTGGCGTAGCGAAAATTATCGCTGCGCCAGCTTCACATGCACTCACCTGCCCTGCGACCGTCGCTCTGGCCGGCGACCCGCCTCCTTCCTAAGGGGGCGGGTCGTGCGGCGTCATAGCGACGTCACACGGCAGGCGGCCAATAGCGGCGGAGGGGCGGAGATGAGCAGGATGTAAACATCCCGCCCACCTCCTTCCTTCCGTATAGCCGCTGGCGGCAGGTAAGGAGATGTTCCTCGCTCCTGCGGCTTCATACACAGCGATGTGTGCTGCCGCAGGAACGAGGAACAGCATCGTACCTGTCGCGGCAGCGTAATTATGAAAAAGTCGGAGCCTGCACCGATGATACGATAACGACGCTTTTGCGCTCATTAATCGTATCATCTAGGATTTACACACAACGATGTCGAAAGTGACGCCGGATATGCGTCACTTTCGATTTGACCCCACCGACATCGCACATGCAATGTTGCAACGTGCAAAGCCGCCCTAAGCCTATTTGGCAGCTTTTTTAGAAGTTTGGCTGCAAGGAGAAAAGTAAGTTATATTCTCCTGCAGCCACTGACTTCTGGCCATCGGAGCACCATTGGGGCTGTGAATAGTCAGCACTCATTGTATTACTACTGAGTGTGCTGTAATCACTCCCTTGTTCCTTGAGTGACATCTTTAGACATTGGGTTCAGTACAAACGCGGGCAACTAGATTATTACAAGGGATGGAAAGCCTCTCATTTGATGAGAGGTTGGAAAACTTGGATTTGTTTAGCTTAGAAAAAAAACGTCTCAAAGGAGATCTCATTTATATGTATAAATCCATGTGTGGTCAATATAAAGGACTGGCACATTACTTATTCCTTCCAAAGATATTACTCATTACAAGTGGAGGAAAGATGAGTCCGGCAGCCAGATAGGAAAGGGTTCTTTACAGTTAGGCGGGCTTTGCACGCTGCGACATCGCAAGCCGATGCTGCGATGTTGCACGCGATAGTCCCCGCCCCCGTCGCAGGTACAATATCTTGTGTAAGCTGGCGTAGCGAAAATTATCGCTATGCCGGCTTCACATGCACTCACATGCCCTTGCGACCGTCGCTCTAGCCGGCGACCCGCCTCCTTATTAAGGGGGCGGGTCGTGCGGCGTCACTGCGACGTCACACGGCAGGCGGCCAATCGGAGCGGAGGGGCGGAGATGAGTGGGATGTAAACATCCCGCTCACCTCCTTCCTTCCGTATATTCTACGGAAGCCGCGGTGACGCCGGTAGGAGATGTTCCTTGCTCCTGCGACTTCACACACAGCGATGTGTGCTGCCGCAGGAGCGAGGAACAACATCGGACCGTCGCGTCAGCGTAATTATGGATTATGCCGACGCTGCACCGATGATACGATTACGACGCTTTTGCGCTCGTTAATCGTATCATCGAGCCTTTACACACTACGATGTCGCATGCGATGCCGGAAGAACGTCATTTTCAATTTGACCCCACCGACATCGCACCTGCGATGTCGTAGTGTGCAAAGCCCGCCATAGGCTACGTTTCCTCAAGCTTTTGGTGAGTTTTTGATGTTGTAGAAATTCTGCATTTCTGTATTTCTGTAAATTAGGCTACTTGCGTTTTTTACACGTGTTTTTGTGTGCATTTTTTACATGTTTATGTACTGCATTTTTGATACCAGCAAGAGATAAAAAATGAAGTATGTCAAGTGTTATAAAAAAGCTGCTTTGTTTTTTATACTCTCTGGAATGTGACAAAACTTTATTGATGTGCACATTAAATTTGTTTTTGATGTGTTTTTGCAGTGCAAACACACTAAAAAGGCATGTGAATTTTTTAGCTTTGGTTTAATGCATCTAAGGCCTCCTTCACACGTCTGTGCAAAACACTAACATTTTCCACGGTCCATGGTGAATGTACGTATGTGTGTGTGTTCCGTGTGCTGTCCCTGTGTTACCCAGGTGACATTCGGATAGCACATGTGTCGCGGGCGGGGAGGGGGGCCGTCGCTGCTGCGCTCTCGCTAGTGCTCGGGTCCGGCGCTGCTGCTGCTCAGTGGCTCGAGCGGTGGGCCGGATCCGGGGACTCGAGCAGCGCTCCTCGCCCGTGAGTGAAAGGGGTGGTTTGGTTTGGGGATTTAGTCCGTGACGCCACCCACGGTTTGTGGTGAAGGTGGGCACCACCGCTGCTGGTGACGGGGATCCCGGGAGCGTTGTTAGGGAGCAGCTGAGATGTTTCCCCCCTCCGTGGGTAGGGAAGTTGGTGGTCCCGGGGCCCGGTTGAGGTGACGGGGAAGCAGGGCTGGCAAGGTGCAGGGTCGTTTGGACTGTGCACTGCGGTGCCAGTCGGCACGGTAGTACTCACTCAGCCACAAATGGATGCACAGTCTCTGGTAAAACAAACGGCTGGATGGACGGGTCCCGCAGCCGGCTGCTGTGGCTGCTCCCGGACGGTTGGTGGTGGCTGCCTTTCCCTGCACCTTTTTTGTGTGTTCGGTCCCGATGGCTCCCCACCGGTAACCCGCTCCCCAGCGTGGATATGTGCCAGAGGAGCCCTTTTGCCCGCAGGCTTTGGCCCTGGGAACTGTAGCTGTGGCGGTAGCTGTATTTTCCTTTTTGCTGTTTGGACGGTTGCCGTCAATCGGGTCTTGGCTGCTAGGAAACCCCTGGGGTTCCGGTCACTAACGGATTTGACCTGTTTAACGGCGACTCCAAGCCTGGTCGGGGTCCACAGGCCCTGCCGGTTTGTGCTGGCTTCACTTCGCTCCCCGGTTCGGTACCGGCGGGCCACTGCCCGTCCCCGGTTCTACGGTTCCGCGTTGACCTGCCTCTCCTGCAGACGGCCACCACCATCTGCCAACCTTGCTCTCGGTGCCCGGGCCACGTACCTGGACACAGTCAGTTTGCTCCTCTACTACCACTTCCCTAACTTCGACTGCTATCAACTGCACTGATCTGACTTCCTTTCCCGCCTCCAGGACTGTGACCTCCTCAGTGGGTGGGGCCAACCGCCTGGCTCCACCCCACCTGGTGTGGACATCAGCCCCTGGAGGGAGGCAACAAGGATTTGTGTCTGGCTGATGTGCCTATCTCGGGGTGGGGGTGTTATGTTGTAGTCCCTGTGATGACCTGGCTAGTCCAGGGCGCCACACATGGACAGCATGGACTGGTATACTGACCTGTCCCCGTCACTGCTGTCACTTCCGGGTCTGCGGTGAGTGCAATGAATATGCAATGAGCTTAATGAGCGGGCCTGGAAGCAGCAGCAGAGGCAGAAGCACTGGCGACAGATCAGTATAAAAATTCTTTATTTTTATGTCATGTGTTTTCTACGGTACGTGCCACAGTGATGTCACACAGATCCCATCAGTGTGCTGTCCGCATGACACGTGCTGCTTGCAGAAAACGGATATGTTGCCGTGTGGAGCACATGGACACACGGTCCATGTGAAAACACACACACGTGCACAGACTCATTGCTTTTTATGGCTCTATGGCCTCTTCCACACTTACGTGACAAAAAGTAACGTTTTTGTTACGTACGTGTTAAAGGGGTGGTTTGTTCCCCGTGTGCCGTGTTTATGGCACGTACGTTTTCTCCGTGTGTTATACATAATAACACACGGAGAATGGAAAGCCCCGCCTTAGCTGCTTCTTCCGGAGCTGTCTGCGGTGCTGAATGACAGCGTCCAGCAAAGGCCACGCCCTGCTGACGCTGCTTCCGGTCCCCAGTGAAGAAGATGCGTTGTTCAAATTCACTGGGGGATGGATGCAGGTGGCAGCCGCGGCAAATACTGCAGGGCTCGTGGAGGTGAGTGTTTGTTTTTTTTATTTTTAACCTGACATTTGTTTCTCCGGCGCGTGTCACACGGAACCGCATCCACACTACATCCGTGTGGTACGTGTGCAAGCCGTGTGACACCCGTGCTGCCGGAGCAACACGTACATGTCAGCGTATGGAACTCATGGAGACACGTAAGTACAGAACAGACACACTTTCCGTTTCTAAATACTTACGTCTCTCCTAACCATTGGGATTACCTAGGTCCCCGTGTGTACGTGTCTCCGGTACGTGTAAAAATGGCAAACACGTACCGGAGGCACGGATGTGTGACGGAGGCCTATGTGTGTCTGGATCTGTGAAGGAAGCCTAATGCAAGTCTCTGAGAGAAAATTGCAATAAACGATGCAGATTTCAAATACGCCAGTTTACACTGAGTAAAAAAAAGCGCATAGTGGGTACAGGATTTCTAGAAATCCCTTTGACTTTGCTGGAACAATACAAATACTTAAGAGTCAAAAACTCATTGTTGGTACACGGCTTAAGGCTGTGTTCGCACGTACATGCTGAAATTTCTGCAGCGATTTGACAGCACATATGCACTTCAAATCGCTTCAAAACGCTGCAGAAACACTGCATAATGAATGCAGTGTTTCAGCAGAATAGATGCCGATTTCATGCGCTATGGATGCTGCCTCTCCCATAGACAGAGTGGGAGCTGCATCCAAAGCGCACGAAAGAGTAACATGCTCATTTTATGAACGCACGGATTGGGATCAAAATTTTAGAACCCAAATCACTTTGTTCAAAAAAGCAACGTGCGCACGTATCATGCACAATCTACATAGATTGTGCTGGGGACGCAGGACGCATGCATTTACGCTGCAGTGCTATACGCAGCGTAAAAGCATGTAATTACACAACGTGCGCACGAGCCCTGAAGGCTATGTTTACATGTTATGTTTTTGGAGCTTTTATTTGCAGCGTTTTTTATGTAAATTAAAAGGTTGTTTTAAATGTAACAGCAAAAGCTATTGGATTTCAGAAATCGCATGCACACACTTTTTTTTTCCTGCCTGAATTGGAGAACTGCTGCGTTT
The DNA here is from genome assembly GCF_048569485.1 of Anomaloglossus baeobatrachus. Classification (NCBI taxonomy): domain Eukaryota; kingdom Metazoa; phylum Chordata; class Amphibia; order Anura; family Aromobatidae; genus Anomaloglossus; species Anomaloglossus baeobatrachus. Next base: position 237,737,679 of record NC_134358.1, on the reverse strand, counting down.
TTAAATCCGCAGCATGTCAATCCTCAGTGTTAGAAAGCAATGAGTAAGTGCAAAAGTGCATCAAAAACACTGCTACCGTAGCAGCTATTGCATAGTTAGTGGTGAAGAAACACAGGTACAGCAGGATGTGAAACCCATTTATTTTTGCGATTTTCCCAAGTACAGACAATAGTGTCTTGGTACCCTCACATAGTTTAATTAAATTAAAGATAATTTTAATGTTTACAATTGTGGATTTTTTCATGCACTCGTATGACATTAAAGCACTACTCCAGTGTTTTTTATTTCAGAGCTGAAGTGGTGCTTTAAACATGTCTTCTGACCCTTGTCTTATACTCACATGCCGGCATCTTTATCTTTTTTCCAGCGTTGCTCTGGTCGGTCTCTGGTGATTTGCCGGCAGTTCCAGTGTTTCAGGAGGAGGTCCAATCAAGGAGCAGGTGAACAGATTACAGTTAGCTCACTGTATAGATAGCATTGACTGATCACTGCCCCAATACTGCCAGAAAACCAGAAATAAGTGGCTGCAGGGAGAACATAACTTAATTTTCTCCTTGTAGCTGCTCTTCAAATAAGCTTCCAAATATGGTAAAAATTATATTTAACTGCAGAATACCACTAAGGTTGCAAGGTAAATACCATTTTTTGGGGGATCATTTTTTACTGCCAAGTTCCCTTTGAAGTGGTTTTCAGTTTTTTAGTAAATAAAACAGAAAAATATATAAACTGAAAGCAACATAGAAGGGAATCTTCAATCATACAAAGTGGAGCAACAACACAAGAGGCCGCTCAATCATCGGTGGACTTGTTACATAGTCAACCATTGATGTCAATGTGAGCCGAAATATACTGTATCATCCCTGCAGCAGTCACTACCGGAGGAATGTGCGGTCATTTGCAGTAGTCAAGTAGTGACCATATAATGACTGGGTAAATTGCTTTTGAGAAGGGGTTCTCTTGTTGGTAATATTATGTAATAAAAAGTATGTGACTGTGTAATATTCGATACTATGTAGTAAAAAGGAGTCTGACAGATGGTACATGCTGGCCGATCCACAGGCAGCATGTGTCAGACACATGCTGTATGATTTCAGCCATGCATTTTTGACTCTGAAAGGTTGTGACATATCAGAGAAAAACACAAGCCGGCGGCTGACTATTTGGAAAGGCTGATCCTTGTTGGCTTCTCCCTGGCTGCTGCGATGACAGGCGGACCCTGTATAGGGAGAGACCTGTCTGTCATTGCCAGGGAGTGGGGAGAAGCTGCCGAGGACCTGCCTTTTCGACATGTCAACAAAAAAATAACCAATCCATTAAGGATACTGAAGACTTCCATCAATGACAGAAACAAAAGGGCAAAGCCCCTCGGCCAGCTGGGGCCCTCCCTAGGTACTTGGATTCAGCTAAAGAATGGTTCATAGACGTTCTATGAGCTTTTCCTCAGCTAAGCCCCTATTTTAACTTCTGCCCTCTTGTGTCAGCAAATGGTCAGGTCTCAGTTCCCACTACTACAAAGATCAAAACTTTTGACATTTCACTATGGGACGTGAAAAGTTTTGTAAAAGTTACCCGTTAATAAAAAATTAGTAAATAAATGCTAAAAAAAAATAAAGTACTCTGAATAATATTTTTATGTTCCCCCTGAAAATATGGCCCTCGTTAGCCTTTGTGAAGAGTACAGTACAGCTTGCTCATGGTTCTATTTATTAGCGACATAGTCCTTGTACAAAAAGGCAGAAGCAGCAAAAAAGAGAACATATATTATTAAAAATATGCACGCTTTACCCATTGTTACTACCTGATAAATGGAACATAGTATTCCCCTGGGCTTCATTTCAAGTAGGAACTTATTAAGTGCTGACTCTGGAGTCCTACTTTAAACCATCCATGCAGCTCTTTAGAGGATTTTTGCAGGGCTTTGTAGAAAAACCACCGGTACCTGTCTTTTCCATCAAAAAATACCAAGCAGGATGAGCACACCCTTGGGAAGGCAGAAACGCAGTTAACTGTCATTTCATGACACAAAAAAAGGCACCATAAAGTTACCAAAGCATTCTATTAGAATCTGGAGTTTCTGCAGATAAGATATAGACTTGAAGATCGGTGATTCCAATGGAGATAGCCAGGAAACAAGATAGCACAAAGATAGAATGACCAGGAAGCAATGCTCGCCAACGGCACTTAATCAGAGTCTAAAATTAAATGTCAAATGAATAATAGAACAGGATGTAAAGAGAGAAGCCGAAGAAAATGGCAAGTAGGAGACACGCAAACTGTTACAGCTAAAAGATAACTGGTGAGCATTCACCCTCCGGCATATGCAGGCCACAAAGACCACTGTCCCACCAGACTTGTCATACCCTTGTCAGGTTATTTTTCCCCGTAGCAGAACCATTGCTACCGTATTCCCAGAGGGGCTGCCATTCTTCAGTATGCTTCTGGGTAGACAAACTGGGAGAGGCTCTGATATGATTTGTCTCATACACGTAGATCCTCTATGCTTCAGCAAGGTCTATCTCATACACCAGTTATGGGCTACTCACAATAAAAGGGTTAAAGGTAAACTCTCTTCTGTGTCATATACTTCAGTAAATCCTCGCCATAACGAATGGAGGTAGTTCCTCAAGAGCAGCCAGTCTTCTATTCTTGGGACAGCCACAAAGCCTCTTGTACCCCTATCAGCTTAAGCAACACTTCTGGGTGTTTTTATTTCCCACAGCCTCGACTGTCACCTGAATTATTGCCCTCCAAGACCAATCCGCCAAGGATAGAAAGACCCAGCTTAAAGGGCTGGTCTACTACTTAGCATTAGTAGCCACATCGATGTAAAGCTCATAGACAAGCGGTGAAACTCTGCCCACCGCCCAGTCACTCAGGAAGACTGGGTTCCGGCTCAATGACGTCGGGTTAACTGGAAGTTGACATGACATCACCGGATCTCAGGGGATGAGCGTACCGCAATAGCGCTGCTCAGAGTCAGAATTTACTACATAAGGTAGAGAAAAGCCTTTTCTATGAGCTTTACATCGATGTGGCCACTAATGCTGAGTAGTGGACCAACCCTTTAAGTTCCCAACAGCTTTCAGTTGACACCACATTCTGCAGGCTCACCGCCACTATACATGGCACACCCACAAGTCCCCACAGTTGTCTAGGGGCTCCAAGGTGCTGGGATCACAAGGCAGGAGATCTCTCTGTAAGGCAAACTTAACTTATATATCTCCCAAATCAAACACTTATATAGGAGGCTTCAATAAAATATTACTTTAAAGTACAATAATGAGTACAGGTAATACACGTCCACAAAGCGAACATGTAACACAACGAAAATCTAGTGAGGGGCCATCTAGCCCAACATCATGACATCAACATAGTAGCAAGGGTAACTGACAATTTCCAAAGTTCCTACACATCCCAAGACTTTAAGATTTACCTTGTTGTTTTTAAGATTTCTGAATCTGTGAAGAGTGGGAGCCTTGTACAAATTAATGCTGGGCAAATGGGATGTGGCCAACTTCAGCTGGGAAACCCTATCATCCCCAGGAGTTGCCCATCGTATAGAGTCACTGAAATCCAATGTTATTGGAGATATGACAGGTATGACATTATGTTCGGTTTTGTGATGAATCCCGTTAACTTGTAGCCATCAGGTTTATTTTTGTACTGGACAAATCTGCACTCGGAAAACGACTTAACTATGTACTGTGGTTTATAGACAGCATAGTATCTAATTATTGTGATTTCCAAAGGAACAGGCTACTTCTAGTATATACTAATATTCTGGAGCGTGACCTGTTCCTGGATAATATTGTACATTTATGTGCCACCCTTTAGAATCACAATGCTATTCTCTTATATGTGATAAAGGAGCATATCCAACACAAAAGACTTGTTTAACAGCCGAGTGTCCCCACCCTAAAATATATGGGATTTTTACCTATAGAAGTGGTGTTGGGAAGCATCATTGCTTAGTTACCACTGTCATAGAAGAAAGCCTTCTGGTGTCAGAGGTTATGTTATCAATACGCTATAGCTTCTAGTTACCTGTAACTGCTGTACGTTTTGTGCCTGAATGTGGTGTAGAAATATTCACCAGTCAGAATAAATATAAATAGTAATAAAAAAATAATAAAGTCACATCTGGAACGGCCTAATGTCCAGATTATATCAAAGCATACTTTTGGCCATTTTTCTGATATTTATCTCTTTCATTAAAAACCCATCTAACAAAGATTGATGAATATTGTGGCTCTTGCCGCTTGATTGCATATGCCGTACTTGCTATTGCTATTATTATTATTACGCTTTCAGATCAAGCCATGTCTAGATACACAAAACTGTACAAGTAATAACCAAGTATTTTCATGAATCACATTGGTAAATGGACTCTATAATCTGGCATCTATAAATATGGAATCCATCACACACGATGATAGAAGATGGGTTGCTTCATTGGTATTCACCTGCATGTTTGACTTGAGGTTCCTCAAAAGCCGACCTAGAATTAATTCTGCTAATGATTTCTAATTTTTGGCTCTCGATCCCCACTGTGATCTGATATAGTCTTAAAGCAGAACTGTCACCAAATTTCACAATACAAAGTGCACTATTAAATGTAACTAATAGACCTAAAACGGCTGGTGATCATACTTGATCATTTCATGAGTAAACCTAAAGAGTAAAGCTGGCCATACATAGTCGGCTGTCAGACGAACAATGCTTCAGTTGAGCGTTCGGCCAGGAGCCATCTTGGCCAGTTTTCCCATACATAGAAAGACTCGCTCTGCAGAGTGCTGTGTTCTCTATGAGAGGACAGACATCTCTGGGAGAGAAAAAAAGGATTGTCAGTCAGAAATAGAACACACCAGATCCTTAAAGAGGTCGGTCACTACTTTAACACTGATGGCCTATCTTTAGGATAGGTCATCAATATCTGATCAGCCGGGGTCCAACACTCAGCACTCCCGTAGATGAGCTGTTAGGTAGCAGGCCGCCAGAAATGCCCAGTTCCAGAGCTGCCCTATATAGTGGCCGTGGCCTGCACATTCACCTCCTATTGATTTGAATAGGAGGCATATGTGCAGTAAACGTCCGCGGCCGCTATCAGTTGACGGGGCAGCTTCGGAACGGAGCACTTCCGACTATCGCCAGGGCCAAGAACAGCTGATCAGCGGGGGTGGGAGGTTTCAGATCCCAGTTGATCAGACATTGATGACCTATCCTAAGGATATGAAGCAACAGAAGAATTGTGAAAGCCTAAAATGCATGATTATATCGATATATAAACATATAAAATATATCCCCTATTTCTAGAAATTGCAAAAGAATAGGACCATAACACGAACAAATTGCAAAAGGAACACAAAAACCAACAATGCGCTCAAATGTGAATATGCAATTAATCTTTATTAAACCAAAGGAGTGAGGTAACACAAGGCGGTATAAATCCAAAATTATATAACGCAAAGGGTCAAATTGGTACAGCCAAAAACACTTACCGTATATGCTAACACGCTATAGTAAGATATACGCTCTGACACAAAACATATAAGGTTACACTTACAATGATCTAATAAATATAGTTATGTTATAATCAACCAAATACAAACAGAGTGTCTGAGCTTAATTTTGGTATATATAATACTAGTTGCTAAGACTATCAGAAGAAAAACTCACAGAAAGCAGTGCAGTATATGTATGTCAGTATAATTGAAAAAGAAGATAGGAGTATTGCAAAAAAAACCTGCACCGCACACAAGGGAATACAGGATTAATATTAGTGCTGTGTGAAATATCAGAAGAAAAAATAGGAAGAAACCTATCTGCAGATAGGACAGTACATCAATGTAAAACAGTGAACAACCCCTTTAACTCCCCTGAAAATCCTGGGCTCCCATACACATTAGACAATCATCCAAACCCATTGATATTGGCGAGTTCATCCAACATTAGTTTAATGTGTATGAGGGGGATTAAGAGAGCTCATGAGTTCACATGTATTTATTTAATCGCCACATACCGAGCCTCCCTGACAGCTGCAGCTTGTACTGACCAGTGTGAGATCTCAGCAGCAGAGAGGAGAAACACTGTAGAGCTTATCAATCAAGCTAGGTGGACAGAGATTATATTACACATTCATAAATGATCATTTTCTCAGTAAACACAACATCCATATCAAGTCTAAGGGGTACTTTGCACACTACGACATCGCAGGTGCGATGTCGGTGGGGTCTTAATTGAAAGTGACGCATATCCGGCGTCGCAGGCAATATCGTAGTGTGTAAAGCCTTTTTGATACGATTAACGAGCGCAAAAGTGTCGTAATCGTATCACCGGTGTAGCGTCGGTCATTTCCATGAATTGGGAATGACCAATGTTACGATGTTGTTCCTCGTTCCTGCGACAGCACACATCGCTGTGTGTGAAGCCGCAGGAGCGAGGAACATCTCCTACCTGCGTCCCGTCTGCTATGCAGAAGGAAGGAGGTGGGTGGGATGTTTACGTCCCCCTCATCTCCGCCCCTCCGCTTCTATTGGCCGCCTACCGTGTGACGTCGCTATGACGCCGCACGACCCGCCCCCTTAATAAGGAGGCGGGTCGCCGGCCAGAGCGGGCAGGTGAGTGCATGTGAAGATGGCGTAGCCATAATGTTCGCTACGCCAGCTATCACCATGATATCGCAGCTGCGACGGGGGCGGGGACTATCACGCACGGCATCGCAGCATCGGCTTGCGATGTCGTAGTGTGCAAAGTGCCCCTTAGACATACACTTATGGATTAATGTATGAAGCTTGTATTGTGAATACATATGTATAGAAATAACTCATACACTGGTTTGTGTTGAAATGTGATGTCTTCAACAGGGATTTTGAACCATACTTTCATGATAAGATATATGCTAATAACATTAAAGATCCACAGGTACAACCGTACTGGAAGCAGTCAATGTCCTAGAATCCCAGGAAGATTTCTGAAGGATACCACATCACGATGGCACAGCTCACCTAGAAACACCTAGAACCACTGAATGAATCGACTAAAGCCTAAAAGGTGTCATAAAGAGATAATAAATCAAAGATTTGTATTAAAAATAAAAATGACCTGATAGGTTTCCAGAAACATTAGAAAATAATAGAATTCTCCTGTATACTGCTGCTTCCTTCTCATTCAACATGAAACCTTTTCCCCACTCTCGAGGGCCCGATTTTAGTGTTTACAGCTCGGAGTTATGTTTTTTTAAAAAAACAAACAAAGAGTGGAGTACATTATAGTAGCCTGAAGTTACTGTACAACTGGTACCACTGACCTCCCTTGTCAATCAGTCCGAATCGAGCGTCCAGATACCATTCGGAAGGTCAATAGCAAAATCCCTAGCTTTTATAACAGCACTTAGAGGTACCCTCATTTAGATACTTTTTGCTACTGCAGACGTAATTGATTTTTGGACATTTTTTTTCTAAAAACATTTGTAATTATTGGGTAAGAAAAGTCTAACCCATACAAGTCTACGGGTGCGTGAGAAACATCGAACTGCAGTGATGACTTCTGAGTGCAGTGCGATATACGCAAAGATAGGTAATGGAGAAGATGGAGAAATGAATCCCTCCATCTTCTCCTCACCTAGGATCCGATTCTCACATGCGAGAGAAGCTGTTCACAGTAAATGACACTCGGCACACGCTCACAGCAAAATCTGAGTATCATTAGCATATCAGATCCGATTCTCTCTCATAAGAGAACGTAGGCCAGTGTGACCCCGACCGTAAAGTGTAACTGTCACCATGATTCATGCTGCCCGACCCATGGACAGCATAAATCAGACTGGCCTCCTCACTACAAACATGATGGAGTTTCCCTGAAATACTGCACACTGGAAACAATGAGCCCATGTAAACCAGACAAACAACCCCAGAGTGTTACCTCTCCGCTACCAAACTATACATTTGGCACAATGTAATCAGGCGGGCATCATTCTCCTGGCATTGTCCATCAGACTGCCAGAGACGAGCGCATGCTCCATCACTCTACTGAGCTCATGTCCACTGCTCCAGAGTCCAGTGTCCTCGTGCTTCACACCACTCCATCCAATGCTTGGCATTGTGCTTGGTGATGTTATGGTTGCATGCAGTTGCTCAGTGATGGAAACCAGTGTCCTGAAAGATTTGTGCTGTTATTAATGTAAGAGGAGAATTGGAGCTCTGCAGTTCTTGAGTCAGGAGATCGTTGGTGACTATTCTCCACAGTACACCTCAGCACCCAGCGGATCAGATCTGTAACCTTACATGGTCTACCACTCCATGGCCAACTTGTGGTTCTAAAGGCCACTTTACACGCTGCGACATCGCTAGCGATGTTGTTAGCGATCGCACCCGCCCCCGTCGTGCATGCGTCACGGGCAAATCGCTGCCCGTGGCGCACAATATCGCTTGTACCCGTCACACGCACATACCTTCCTAACGACGTCATTGTGGCCGGCGAACAAACTCTTCCTTAAGGGGGCGGTTCGTGCGCGTCACAGCGACGTCACACAGCGGGCCACCAATAGAAGCGAAGGGGCGGAGAGCAGCCGCATTAACGTCACTCCCATCTCGTTGCCGGAGGACGCAGGTACGGTGTTGTTCGTCGTTCCTGGGGTGTCACACGTAGCGATATGTGCTGCCTCAGGAACAACCAACAACCTGCGTCCAAAATGAGCAACGACATTTGGGAAAGGAACGACGTGTCAACAATCAACCATTTTTGCCGTTTTTCGGATCGTTAGCGGTCGCTCGTAGGTGTCACACGCAACGAAGTTGCTAACGACGCCAGATGTGCGTCACAAATTCCGTGACCCCAGCGATATCCCGTTAGCGATGTCGTTGCGTATAACGGGGCCTTTAGACTCATGAAATCAGTAACCTACGTGAGTGTCTTGTCAGGGCCTACATCTGACAATATTGTTGCTCTATGGACAGTGAAGCTTCCTGGGTTGTCCTACACTGAAAACAATTTTTTTAGGCATTGACGGTTTTAAAATAACTGGAGGCATATTCAGCTTCCAGCGCTTCATGGATCCAGCGGAGGTCACTCCGGAGGGCTGCATCTACTCTGGAAATGTTTGGAAGTCATGGGGCCTCAACGCCAAGTGATTAGTTAAGTGACTACTAAAGCGCATCATTAGTACAGCATATGATGGTCGCTCTACTAGTCACGGGCTGTGGTGGGCCAATGTCTTACGGATGATTCAGACATCGCTTTGACAGCCTCCAGATCGCCCTGCGTTTGATCCACAATGACGCTGGAAGGTGAATATGCCTCTGGTTATTATTTTAAAATCATTCATGGATAAAAAAATAAATGCATTTCAGTTCGGACATCCCCTCTAAGTAGGATCTGGAACTTTTTTTATTCTATTTGCTAAAATAGTTCTAGTTTATAAGAAGGAATTTACATTGAAAATCTTGATATCTCCTAAACCTTCAGGTTTTTTCTCTTGACAACGGTAAGGAGAGGCACAGAGACAATAACCCTATAGAGACAAGGGCTCCATTACTCAGCTCCATGACAGAGGTGTATTCTCTATGGTGCTGTGTTCTTGGCAATGTTTTTAGGTCATTCCACCGGATTTTGTTTCAGAATGAAGGGAGGCTTTTCCCGCCCCTGTCCTCAGCCCACTATACTCCCCTCCCCTTGTACAGCCCCTCTATATACTCATGGAGATCAGATCAGCCTATTCTTTGGATCTCCTGACAAGTCACACTGGGTCCCTGCCTCCTTGGATATCTCCATTTATCACATAGATCCCGTGGGGGTCCGGGGAAAGGTAGAGGGGGGCACAACCCGATCACACTGACAGGCTACTTACAGGGTCCTGGGAATAGTGGAGGGGGGCATAGCATGGTCACACTGACAGGCTCCCTACAGGGTCTGGGGAATAGTGCAGGGGAGCACAGCCCGATCACACTGACAGGCTCCCTACAGGGTCTGGGGAATGATGGAGGGGGGCACGGCATGGCCACACTTACAGACTCCCTACTGGGTCAGGGGAATGATGGAGGGGAGAAAAGCATAGCCACAGTGACAGGCTCCCTACAGGGTATGGGGAATGGTGGAGGGGGGGCAAAGCATGGCCACACTTACAGGCTCCCTACTGGGTCAGGGGAATGGTGGAGGGGGGGGGGGGGGCAAAGCATGGCCACAGTGACAGGCTCCCTACAGGGTATGGGGAATGATGGAGGGGGGCACGGCATGGCCACACTTACAGGCTCCCTACTGGGTCAGGGGAATGATGGAGGGGAGAAAAGCATAGCCACAGTGACAGGCTCCCTACAGGGTATGGGGAATGGTGGAGGGGGGGCAAAGCATGGCCACAGTGACAGGCTCCCTACAGGGTATGGGGAATGGTGCAGGAGAGCACAGCCCGATCACACTGACAGGCTCCCTACAGGGTCTGGGGAATGATGGAGGGGGGCACGGCATGGCCACACTTACAGACTCCCTACAGGGTCAGGGGAACGATGGAGGGGAGCAAAGCATGGCCACAGTGACAGGCTCCCTACAGGGTATGAGGAATGGTGGAGGGGGGGCAAAGCATGGCCACACTGACAGGCTCCCTACAGGGTATGAGGAATGGTGAAGGGGGGGGGGGGGGAAGCATGGCCACAGTGACAGGTTCCCTACAGGGTCCTAGGAATGGTGGAGGGGGTACAGGACAGTCACACTGACAGGCTCCCTACAGGGTCCTAGGAATGGTGGAGGGGGTACACCACAGTCACACTGACAGGCTCCCTACAGGGTCCTAGGAATGGTGGAGGGGGGCACAGTACAGTCACACTGACAGGCTCCCTACAGGGTCCTAGGAATGGTGTGGGGGGGTACAGTACAGTCACACTGACAGGCTCCCTACAGGGTCCTAGGAATGGTGGAGGGGGTACAGTACAGTCACACTGACAGGCTCCCTACAGGGTCCTAGGAATGGTGGAGGGGGTACAGTACAGTCACACTGACAGGCTCCCTACAAGGCTGTGACAGCTGATGGCTCACATGGTACCAGAGATACACAGTAATGACCAGATCCTACCTGCCATTCCCTGGATCACCATACAGTGCAGGTGGCATCACTATATATATGGTGATGCCACCCAGTGAGGATGGAAGGGGTGAAGAGCTTTCCCAGATGCCTGGTGCCCGGCTCCTAAGTGCAATCACTGCTACATATTATGCATACATGTGTAAGGCAAGTGTCACAGTGCAGCCCCGGAGCAATAGCTGTGCCCCGCTATAACATGGTGCTGGCTACACACGCTACACTCCGGTCAGGCAGGCGGTTCTGTCTATGCACTCACCATACTGAGGGCAGCAGCACCGGGAACTCCCGCGGTAATGACGAGCGCTGTCCAGGGTATCGCGCTCCGGGCTGGAGGACGTCTCCGCTCAGTGCACAGAGGCCGCCTGTGCCACAATGTGAGCGCAGCTCCTGATGCTGCTGGCTTTGTGACGTAGCGAGGGGCGTGTCCTGGGCTTCTGTGTGTAGCGAGGATTACAATAGTGTGGAACCAATAGTATACAGCAGGGGGCGCACGACACGCTCTGACAGGTGGCGATTACAATGGTGTGGAACCAATATAGCAGGGAGCGAACACTCTCTGGCAGGTGGACATTACTATGGTGTGGAACCAATAGTATACAGCAGGGGGCGCACAACACGCTCCGACAGACGCCTGTTGCTAGGTAGTAACAGCCGCCGCTCCAGTAATGTGAGCACTACCGAGAATTAAGGGGCAGTATGGGATGTGATTTACAGCGAGTCTGTCACCCCAAATGCTAACTACACCTCTCATACTGGCACTGGCAGACAGGTAGCCAGACCTGTAATATAGATTTTAGTGGTATATATATATATATATATATATATATATATATATATATATATATACACACATATATATATATATATATATATATACAGTGCCTACAAGTAGTCTTCAACCCCCTGCAGATTTAGCAGGTTTGATAAGATGCAAATAAGTTAGAGCCTGCAAACTTCAAACAAGAGCAGGATTTATTAACAGATGCATAAATCTTACAAACCAACAAGTTATGTTGCTCAGTTAAATTTTAATAAATTTTCAACATAAAAGTCTGGGTCAATTATTATTCAACCCCTAGGTTTAATATTTTGTGGAATAACCCTTGTTTGCAATTACAGCTAATAATCGTCTTTTATAAGACCTGATCAGGCCGGCACAGGTCTCTGGAGTTATCTTGGCCCACTCCTCCATGCAGATCTTCTCTAAGTTATCTAGGTTCTTTGGGTGTCTCATGTGGACTTTAATCTTGAGCTCCTTCCACAAGTTTTCAATTGGGTTAAGGTCAGGAGACTGACTAGGCCACTGCAACACCTTGATTTTTTCCCTCTTGAACCAGGCCTTGGTTTTCTTGGCTGTGTGCTTTGGGTCGTTGTCTTGTTGGAAGATGAAATGGCGACCCATCTTAAGATCCTTGATGGAGGAGCAGAGGTTCTTGGCCAAAATCTCCAGGTAGGCCGTGCTATCCATCTTCCCATGGATGCGGACCAGATGGCCAGGCCCCTTGGCTGAGAAACAGCCCCACAGCATGAGGCTGCCACCACCATGCTTGACTGTAGGGATGGTATTCTTGGGGTCGTATGCAGTGCCATCCAGTCTCCAAACGTCACGTGTGTGGTTGGCACCAAAGATCTCGATGTTGGTCTCATCAGACCAGAGAACCTTGAACCAGTCTGTCTCAGAGTCCTCCAAGTGATCATGAGCAAACTGTAGATGAGCCTTGACATGACGCTTTGAAAGTAAAGGTACCTTACGGGCTCATCTGGAACGGAGACCATTGCGGTGGAGTACGTTACTTATGGTATTGACTGAAACCGATGTCCCCACTGCCATGAGATCTTCCCGGAGCTCCTTCCTTGTTGTCCTTGGGTTAGCCTTGACTCTTCGGACAAGCCTGGCCTCGGCATGGGTGGAAACTTTCAAAGGCTGTCCAGGATGTGGAAGGCTAACAGTAGTTCCATAAGCCTTCCACTTCCGGATGATGCTCCCAACAGTGGAGACAGGTAGGCCCAACTCCTTGGAAAGGGTTTTGTACCCCTTGCCAGCCTTGTGACCCTCCACGATCTTGTCTCTGATGGCCTTGGAATGCTCCTTTGTCTTTCCCATGTTGACCAAGTATGAGTGCTGTTCACAAGTTTGGGGAGGGTCTTAATTAGTCAGAAAAGGCTGGAAAAAGAGAGAATTAATCCAAACGTGAAGCGCATTGTTCTTTGTGCCTGAAATACTTCTTAATACTTTAGGGGAACCAAACAGAATTCTTGTGGTTTGAGGGGTTGAATAATAAATGACCCTCTGAATAAACTTTTCACCATTTAAAAAAAAAAAACAAATAAAGAAATAACATTCTTTTTTGCTGCAGTGCATTTCACAATTCCAGGCTGATCTACAGTCCAAATGTCACAATGCCAAGTTAATTCCGAATGTGTAAACCTGCTAAATCTGCAGGGGGTTGAATACTACTTGTAGGCACTGTATATATATATATATATATATATATATATATATATATATATATATATAAAATAATAATTTTATTCATTTATATAGCGCTATTAATTCCACAGCATAAATATATATATATATATATATATATATATATATATATATATCACGGTGGCTCAGTGGCTAGCACTGCAGTCTTGCAGCGCTGGGGTCCTGGGTTCAAATCCCACCAAGGGCACCATCTGCAAGGAGTTTGTATGTTCTCCCCGTGTTTGCGTGGGTTTCCTCCGGGTACTCCGGTTTCCTCCCACATTCCAAAGACATACAGATAGGGACTCTAGATTGTGAGCCCCAATGGGGACAGTGTTGCCAATGTATGTAAAGTGCTATGGAATTAATAGCGCTATATAAATGAATAAAATTATTATTATTATTATATATATACTAGAAGGTGGCCCGATTCTAGCGCATCGGGTATTCTAGAATTTATTGTGTAGTTAATGTATGATTTGTGTTTTATATATATATATATATATATATATATATATATATATATATATATATATGTTGTTGTGTGTAGTTGCCAGTGTTTGTGTAGGGCGATGTAAATGCTCTGGGTGTTGTCTGGGTGTGGGGGGGTGTGAGAGCGGTGTTATTTGTGTGTTGCGTTGTGTGTTGCGTTTGTGGAGCGCTGTGTGTCTGCAGTGTTGTCTGTGTGTGGTGCTGTGTGTTGCGTGGTTTGTGTGGGGTGCGTGTGTGTGTTTTGGGGGAGGTATGTTTTGTGCAATGTGTGTGTGTTGTGCGGTATGTGCATATATTTGTGTGTGCCGCGGTGTTTGTGTGTTGGGTCTTGTGTGTGTGCGGCGTTGTCTGTGTGTGTGTCTGTGTAGGGCGATGTTTGTGGTTCCCAGTGTGTGTGGTGTGTTGTGCCTGCCCATGGTACCCCTTGGCTGCTGCCCCAGTGCTGTGCCCTGCTGCCCCCTGTGGCTGCTGCCCACCTTCCCCCAGGTGCAGGGGATTGCTCCTCTTCCTCATTCCCTTCCTGTTTACCTCTGTCTCTTCTCCTCCTTCTTCTTTTCTCATCTGCTCCTTGCCCTTTTCTCCTCTGATTCCTATCATCTGCACTGCAGCACTAATGCTGGGAGTTGTAGTGCAGAAATATTACTCTAGTCCTTGTGCCATTCTCCTCTGTCAAGTTCTTACTTTTGGGAAAAGTCGAGTATGGGTTAATGAAAACCACGGTCGCACTGACAGCGAATATCCGCACCCCCCAAAAAAACATAACCGAAAAAACTTACACACAGACGGGGCCGAGTGGGCCGTTGGGGGCGGGGCCGAGCGGGCCAATGTGTGCCAAGGCGGGACCGAGCGGGCGAACGTGTGCCGGAGGCGAAGCCAAGCGGCCTACCGGGGGCGGGGCCAAGCGGGCCAACGTGTGCCGGGGTGGGGCCGAGCGGGCAAACGTGTGCTGGGGCGGGGCCAATCGGGCGAGGCGTCAGCGTATGCCGGCTCCCTGCACATGTGTTCCGGGAGCCAGGGTAAGCTAGTTACCATAATACACATCGGGTAACTAAGGGAAGCGCTTCCCATAGTTACCCGATGTGTATTATGGTTACCAGCGTACGCCGGCTCCGTCATGATCCCAGCATCGCAAGGTTATGTCTGGGCTGGGTTGCCGGTGTGGATTCCTGGGAGTGCAGCAGTCACCTGGGAGTAGGGGCTTCGTTTGAATTCGGGGTTAAAGGCGTGGCCAAGCGGGCGATGTGTGGCGCCCTGGACAAGCCAGGGGCCACAGAGCACAACACCCACAACACCCCACACTCCCAGCAGGCACACCGAAGTCAGACACAAAACCCTTGTTGCCTTCCTCCAGGGGCTGATGTCCACACTAGGGGGTGGGCCAGGCGGTTGGTCCCGCCCACCGAGGAGTTCACAGTCCTGGAGGCGGGAAAACCAGGCAGATTAGTTGTGGAGGTTGAAGTAGAAGGAGGAAAGTAGTAAAAGAGCAGCCTGAAGTTGGTCCGGGTGTGTGGCCCGGACAGATCAGCAAGGTTGGCAGACGGTGGTGACCGTCTGCAGGAGTGGCCTATCCGAGTTACTGTAAGGACCGTGGACGGGCGGTGGCCCGGCGGTACCGGACCGGTACACAAAGAGAAGCCAGCACCATCTGGCAGGGGCTTTTCGGACCCCGGCAAGGCTAGGAGTCACCGTGAATTTGCCGAATCCGTTAGTGAAGGGGACCTCCTGGGTTTCCAAACAGTCAAGTCCCGACAAAAGGCAACAGTCCAACCAACAGAGGGAGACACCGCCACCGCCAAGGCAACCGTTTCTCAGGGCCAGCGCCTGCGGGCAAAGAGGGGCTCCTCCAGCCCATATCCAAGCTGGGGAGTGGGTTACCGGTGGGAACCCATCGGAACCATCAACTGTACTTAGGTGCAGGGAAAGGCAGTCACCATCAACCTGCCGGGAGAAACAACACCGCAGCCGTCTGTGGGACCCGTCCATCCAGCCGAGTGTTTTACCGAGAACTGTGTCTTCATCATTGGGCTGAGTGAGTACCACCGTGCCGTGCGGCACAGCGCTGCCCCTGCGACCCTGCACCCCGCCAGGCCCTGTAACCCGCCTGCCATCCATCCCTCCCCCATCACCGGGCCCCGGGACAACCAACCCCCTACCCACGGAGGGGAGAACTAACAACAAAGCTGCTCCCTGTCACCGCTCCCGGGATCCCCGTCCAGAGCAGCGGTGGTGTCACCATTATCACCACAGCCGTGGGTGGCGTCACGGACAATAAATCCCCACAATCAATCCAAATCCCCCTTTTCACTCACGGGCGAGGAGCGCCGCTCGAGTCCCCAGAATCCGGCCCACCGCTCGAGCCACCACCGAGCAGCAGCACCAGCGGCCGGACCCGAGCAGTGGGAGAGCGCAGCGTCCCCTCCTTCGCCAGCGACAACTTGGCGTCACGAACAGGATCTCACCGCTCTGCAATTGAGTAGAGGTGCGCCTTGTTATTGCCGGAGGTGTCCGGCTGAAAATTTGCCGAAGCCGCCATCTTGGGCGCGAAGAGTTCCCGCTCGAGCGTCTCCTCGAGTAGTAGAGGCGCGAAGGCCAAAACCCCGCCCCAATAGAGGAGGAGCCGGAAAAGAAACTAGGGGGGACGAAATGGCGGCCGGTCGCATGTGAGCGCGGCTATAAAGGCAGGGACGCCAGGACCCTGCAGCCATCTTGTTCCTGGGAGAGGCCGCCAGCAAGATGTACATGCCGTCTCGAAGCACTGTAGCCCCCGCGCCTGGAACAGCGGCGTGGGTGGAGATCCGGACCACGCAGCTCTATCAGAGGCTGCAGGTCAAGATGCAGCTCCTCTTGGAGGAATGGGAGACCGACATAACGGAGGTCATAGCGACCGTGCGGAGACGCGAGGAGGGAGTTGCGGAAGAGAGGGTGAGTGACCCACGCCCCGGTACCCCTAGTGGGCCGGTCATCGTGGCTGCGGGACCCGGTCTGAACCCCCTCGCCCTGCTGCCTTCCTCGCTACCCGTCCCAGATGCCGTGACCCCGCCACTAGGCCCGCTACCACCGCAACCGGTAGCGATACCCAGCATGTCCGCCCAGGCGGACCGACCTGTAACCGGAGCCCGAGATTCCCCGAGCCGGAGCCGATAGACCGCTTCGTGAAAAAGGCCCAGCAGAAGAAAGCCCCTGTGCTCATCCCCCATACCTCGGCTGAGGTTGCGCCGGGTTGTCGCTGCAAGGCGGCGTCCAAGGCCAAGTCACCGCGGGACCTTCGGCCCAGATCACCAGCAGTGGGCAGTGTCCAACAGGTCTCGCGGGGCCCGACCCGTGCGCCGGAGCTCGCAGCAGCACCATACTGGGATAGGGAGCCGGTACCGTTGGGCCCAGAAATCGAGGAGAGGGAAAGGAAGAAGGCGGAGTTGGTGGCCCGTGCAATCCGGGAGAAGGAGAGCCTGAGACAAGCGACCTTCCGTGTCCGGGGCCCGCTGTATGAAGGGCAGGTGAGGCGGTTTGATGTCCGCCGGGGCTATGGTTTAATTTATGAACTGGGCCTGGAGGCCGAAGTCTTTATAGCCCGGCCCTCTCTGGTTTTCCATGCACAACTTCCACCACTGTAACCACAACAGGCAGTTTGCTTGGTAGGTCGTCAGTTGGTTTGGAAGGGGAAACAAGTGAGTGTGTACAGCTATCTCAGACATCGATAGCACCAACGTTGGATGAAGGCAACATCATGTCTCCGCCTGCACTTTCCTCACAAACCTGCATTTTTCCAGGGACACCCTACTCAACACCGTCTACACACAGCAGCCAGATCTCTGTCCCTCAGATGTGGTCAAATAAAAGGCCATTTCCTGCGACCCATGACAAAGCTAAGAGGTTGATTCTATCCCTCTGTAAGCTCTTGGCTACCGAAATGCTGCCTTTCCGCCTAGTGGGCACACAGGATTTTAGAGACCTTATGTCTGTCGCTGTTCCCCAGTACCAGATGCCTAGTCGCCACTACTTCTCTAAGAAAGGTGTGCCCGCACTACACCAGCATGTCGCACACAACATCACCGCTTCCTTGAGAAACTCTGTGTGTGAACGGGTGCATTTCACCACCGATACTTGGACCAGTAAGCATGGAGAGGGACGTTACATGTCGCTGACTGGGCACTGGGTAACTATGGTGATAGATGGTGAAGGGTCTGCTGCACAAGTCTTGCCGTCCCCACGACTTGTGTGTCAATCCTCTGTCTGTCCAAGTTCCGCC